>NC_142938.1:9568257-9595757 GCF_046866305.1 Octopus bimaculoides
AATTACTACTGACCAAAAATCATTGCAACTTCTCAGCTTTGAGCTGTGCTGCACTGATAAGCTTCATTAAGATTAAAACATGTCTGTTGTTGTCACCATCCCTGCTAACAAAAATCAGATTTTCCCCTTCAGTAGGAGAGTTTTTCTTAAACTAATTATTAATTTCTTAAAATAAATCTTTTTTTCATTGTAACCTGATAGTTATATTATTCTTTTCTCTGAGAGGGAAATTTCAATTCATTAAGAATTTTTTGCTTAGGTCATCCAGTACACTGACACCTGCTTATTTCATCTTAATTCATACCATCCATTAGCTTATTTGAGTTATTCCTCTTGCTCAATTTTTTGTATTTTTTTAATGTAATTATGTGCGTGTGTGTGCTGTTTGATTTTTATGCAAATGTAAAGTATTCTTGATGTTGTTTAATCCTGGACTGTATT
Organism: Octopus bimaculoides; assembly: GCF_046866305.1. Taxonomy (NCBI): domain Eukaryota; kingdom Metazoa; phylum Mollusca; class Cephalopoda; order Octopoda; family Octopodidae; genus Octopus; species Octopus bimaculoides. Next base: position 9,568,699 of record NC_142938.1, read on the forward strand.
AGCTCTGTTCCAACAGGCATATGATCAAAATATATTCCAGTTATGACTATCCTGTCTTTTTTCAATGACTACATTATGTAATGTGTTTTTTTAAGACAGTAAATGGCCTGATAAAGGGAACTTTTATGTATATATCTCTCCATCAAATTCCACCATCTTCAAAAAAATAAAAGAATATACAAAATAAGCATCACAACACCATATACTTTATGTAGTAACAAATGATTTCCTACAATTAACTGGGTTTTTTTTTTCTTCTTTTTTCACAAATTATTATTACATCAGAAAGGAAATTTTCACAGTAAGATTTGAACTGGCACATTTTTGTATGATTAAAGCTCAGTATCTTATTTTTTACTAAAGAAAAAAATAAATATTTTAATGCAGGGAATACTTATTGAACTTGTTTCTTCATGATAGATTCTTATGTATATTAATTTTCCATTTGAAGTATCTTGCATAGTATGTGGTATGTATTGGAGCTTATTGAAGCTTTCACAGAAACTTGTTTGGTATCACAGATTTTGTTTTCAACTCAGAGTGTCATGAGCACAAAATACTTTCATCATTTATTAAATATTTTTGTATTTGTAAATAAATTTATAAAATGCATCTGTGAATAAGAACAATACCACCCTTAAGTTTAGAAATAAAGGTTCCAGTACATCCTGGGATAAGACATCTGATGACCAAACAAATTGGAACTTAGTACAGATACAAATATTAACTTTTTTTTATCTCTGCATAAGAGGTTAATTAAAAGTCTGAAAAATTATAATTGTATTAAAAATAAGTCATCTCAGATATTTAGATATCACAACAATCATATTTAGCTTTATTTTAATTTTCATTTAAAATGTTCATATGACATTGAGCAATGCACTGTCCCTGGACCATTAACAAGTGTTTTTGTCAGAAACACAGTGCAACATCATTGATGAGATGCAAGCTGTTAACACTGTGTACAGTAGACCAATAATCTAACAATTAATTTGACTGATGTACTTTTTTTACATTCTAATCTACAGACTAATAGGCTTTTTTTTCTCTCCTTAGATCTTGTTTCTAACATTTTAACAAGGAGGTCTTTCTCAGAATTAGAACTTTTTTGATTTGCTTTCTTTTTTTTCTTCCTCCAATCTATCAGTTATGCTTTATGTCAACTTTTTTATGATTCTTTATGTCAACCTCTTATTTTAGTCTTATATCTTAATTTTCTTTCATTTACTCTGTGTCTGTACATATGATTGTATATATTTTTTTCCTTGTTAAATTTTTATGCTGTAAATATTTATTTATCAAAGAGATTTTTTTCAAATTATTTTCAAAGACAGTTTTTGTCTAGGAAAAATGTGTGAATGTGAATCAAGGATGTGTCTGTGTTTTTCTAGAGTAATTAATACTAAAGTATTCTGTTAAAAGTTTTTGGTTATTTTATAACAAAAGTAATATGTCAGTTTCTATTAATATTTATTTCACTTCTTTCATATTTCTTGTGTATGTGTGTGTAAATTTATTTTGTAATGTTTATAATAGAATTCTAAATTCTATTTTAGACTAACAATTCTCATAGTAGTAATCAAAGAGCTTGTAGTTTATTTCTCTGCCTATATTGTAATCATGAGAATTAATCTTATCAAACCCGTATTATTGTGTTTTAGCCTTCTTTCGAGCAATGCAAGAGAATTATAAGATTTAACAAAAGGAGTTCCTCTCTTTCCTCTACCAGTCTCAAAGGCCATCCTCCTCTAATTAAGCCATTAAAAACAAAAATGGCATTACTAGAAGTAAAATACCTTTACTATATATATATACATTTTTTTTCTCATGGAATTCCCTTTTTGTTGTTAGTCATTTTGCTCCAGTAATTCCCTTGGGAAAAGTATGAATGTAGTGACATATAAACAGAAAATAATTTTCATGTAATTATGAAAGGCCTAGAATAAAGTTACATCAATTAGAATAATAAGTCAATATGCATAAAGTGAAACTAATACTTTTCTCAATATGTAGAGAAAAGAGTTAGATACAAAACATGAACACTGGAAAAGAAAAAAATGGGTATAGGTAAAGTTTCAGTGAGGAGAAAATTGAAAGAGGGACTCCAATATATACTGAAGCAAATTTGAAAATAAAAGCCTTTCTCTGTTCAGCACTCGACTTGACTATTAAGGTGAGAAGTATGTATGTTATGAACGATACTATAAAAGCTCTAGACTAAATGGGAGATACTATCTGCAAATTATATGGCTGGCCTCCTTGAACAATGAGAACAAAATAAAGTTAGAGGTTATGTAGTTAACATGAAAAAGCAATAGACCATGTTACAGCTGGCTTTCTAGTTTTGGCAAAAATAGAATGTATTTACAGGCATGTTTAAGTGGATAAGTTGTATTCACTGGACAGTGTGCCAACACATTGAGATCAAAACTGAAAATGTCATAAATATGTGCCAAATTGCAGTTACAACAATGGAATGTGCATATACAAATTTCTGAAGGAATTAAGGTAAATCTCCAGATATTAATAATCAAAGACAAAGAACAACTCTCAGGATTTTTTTTTAACCAAAATATCTATAAATAGATAAGAAAAAAAATTGAAATAAATTAGACGTGGGAATGAGAGTATAGTCTTAATAATAATTGGTGCTCTAGATTATATTGAAATAGAATGTGACCAAAACAGAATTACCATTCCAAGGCTCTTGGCATTAACCATAGTTTCCAAAATAGTGCTGTTAGGCACAATGCACAAAAGCAATAGGAAAGTAACTCCATACATTGATTTCTGACATAGGCCCAAGGTCTTGAATTTGTGGGAGAGTATAATTGATTATATTGATCCCAAGTATTTGACTGGTACTTTATCTTATCGACCCTTTGTGGGTGAAAGCAAAGTAGACTCTGGTGGTGGGATTTAAACAACTCAGCAAAGAGAGCAGCTGGAAGTAAGAGTTTTGCAATGTTCTGTGACCTGAGAGTTGGCTCTCTCTTGATTGCAAAGCAGTGTGTACAGAATGAAAGTGGGATGCTTTCCCACACTGACACTGAGAAGCAAAAAAGCATGGCAATTCTTTTATGGGAGAGGGAGACAAAAAAAAAAGAAAAGAAAAACATAATGAAGACTGATCTCAAGAGGTTGAACTTTTATGAAAAGAGATGACAAAGGACTTCAACCTGTGCTACAGAGGACCCACCTTACCTCAGTAAGTGTGGAAAATTAGATAAAAATGATGGTAGATGGTGCTGGTGATGGAGCTGGGAATATATAATATCTATATTTAATGTTTACCAACCATTATGGTCATGTTAAGTCTCCATATACTTCTCTCATCCTCTCTTCCTTTTGGAGATCTCTTCTTATTTTCTCTATTCTCTCATCTATCACTTATCCCCTTTTTCTGTCGACGTGCATCTCTACAGCAACTATCTCTCAGCCATCATGTTGGCAATGTAACAATGGCTGACATTACATTGGAATCTATATTCAATCTTTGCTTCTGTATTACGTGCCATCACTCTCCTTCCTATTACTTCCTCCCCATATTATTCATTGTTGACATCCATCTCTCCCATTCTGTTACTATCACCCATATTTGTTGTTATCTGTCTCCCCATCTCTCATATTGACCCCTTCCTCTACCACATATTGTTGATATTCATCACTTTCTCTCCCCTTCATTTTCTCTCGCTTTCCATTGTCCATTAATCATCATGATGCTATCTATCGTCCTCTCTCTCTCACTCTCTGTTTCTATCTATCTATCTATCTATCTATCTACTATGTGATAAACCCTTGGTTCTAGTGTGCAAACAAACAGAAACAACACAGGTTAGAGAGGACCTCTTAGTTTTGCTAGGGAGAAGAAACTCTTTTTTAGTGCCAATGTCATGATAAAATGCACCCAGTACACTCTGTAAAATGGTAGCCCATAGGAAGAGCATCCAGCCATACACTCCATACCAAAAAATGAAAAGTATGAGCAAGATGTAATTCCCATTCATCTAGGAGGACAGTAACTCCGAATAAGAACTGACCCAATTTATGATTACTAATCCAACCCATGACAGCATGGAAAAGCAGACATAAAATGATGATAATAATGATAACAATGATACAGCAGCAGTAGTACATGATAAGCTTGCACTCAATTTCTGTCTATCAAATTTCATTCAAAAATCCACAGTCAACCCACAGCTATAGTTGAAGACACAAGATACCCTACTGTGGGATTGAACCAGGAACCATATGATTGTGAAGAAAAATTATTAACCACACAGCTATGTCAGTGCCTATAACTTTAATTAATCAATTTGTTAGACTTGAACTTATGTTACTAATTCTATCTCTTTACAGTATCATTGGAAGAAAATCAGAAGTGTAGTTACTTGGAGCCCTTTCTTGCAACAACTGAAGAAAAGGAAATATCCATGGGTCCAATTGGCAGGTCATCAAGGTAATAATCTTCATTAATTTTGTCAAGTTGCATTCAAACAGGCTACATTTCTTTGATAGGTAACTTAGCTTAGGTCTATCATGAGACCTAAGACTTACAAAATCAAAGGTTAACCTGGTTTCTGTAGCTTATAGGTAACTGAAATTACAACACTCTCTCTTGAATGGAACACTGGTCCACTGCAAAGTTAACTTCCTAGTTGCTAATACTGCAACCCATTTGCAGTTGAATAAACTGAGGCAATGTGAAATGAAAGGTTTTGCTCAAGAACACAATGGGTCAGGAATCGAAATCACAATCTTATGATCACAAGTCCAACACACTAAACATTAAGGTCATGTGCTTTCACTTGATAGTAAAGCAGACACTGATATGCTTAATGTAATTAGTCAAGAAAAAAACATAATAATTAGCCTAATGATTATTTCTGATCAAGAAAGATGGGAGAAACAACTCTGGAATTAAAATTAATTAGAAATGGAATGCAGTGGATCTTGCTTCCACACTACCATCTTACCTTTTCCCCAGATACCCTTATTTAAATGTAGAATAGCTGTCTATCGTCTCTGTAGCAAGATACCTCTACCTTTGCTTGTCCCTGGCACAAAATCACTCTCCACCCTCTCAAATATTGCTATCACTTAGTCAGGAGGGCTTGTCTCCCTTTTTTCTTTTCCTTTTTTTTTTGTTCCCAGTCATGCAAGTTACTTGGAAACTCCACTAGTTCCGGTGACATAAAAAGTACCCAGGACACACTGTAAATTGGTTGGTGTTAGGAAAGACATCCAGCCATAGAAACCATGCCAAAGCTGATGTGGAACACGATCTAATCAAACCATCAAACCTATGCCAGTATGGGCATAATGGACATTAAATGATGGTGGTTGACTTTTATTTTTGGCTGTATACTGACAATGTCAAACACATTTCATTCTTATTAGGCCTCATCAAACTACACCAAGCCAATGAGGGAACTTCCACATAGTCAATTGACCTGCAATATAGTGATCAAATTCCATGAAATCACATTCTGTCCTTTTAACATGGGAAGAATCACATTTCACACTGTCTTCTGAAATATACAAATAGACAAGATGGTCCATCCTGGAATGTCATTGAACATTTGTCTGCTTGATTGGAGCTGAACTAGAGTCAAACATCGACGACATCAATTACAACACTCAGCCAAACGACATTTAACTATACTGTACTCAGTCATGCATCACTTTAACAGGATAATATATCACTTTCAGGATAAATATAACCAAATTACATGCAATTAAGACTAACTGGTAATGAAACAGTAGTTTCTAGCTAAAACCCTCTGCAAGTAGGCCGCATTGTGAAGCTTTTATTGAAACACTTTCTTCTGTTTAAATAACAACTAAAAAATGGAAGCAAAAGGTTGATTTTGTTTGTCAAAACTCCAGTTTACTTCATTTAAAACATAATCTTGGTTGAACCTTTATTGAAAGATAAACTCTTCTCATGTTATTTGTCCTTAATTCATTTTCAATTTTTGATTCAGAGACTCCAATTGTGAATTGCATAAAAAGTTAAATACTTCAAGAACAAATTAGGAAAATCCTAATCCAATTTTTCTACTAACATTGAGTTAACTTGTTAAGATATTTTCACATGCTGTGAAATAGTTTTAGCTGTAATTAAAGGTGGTTAGAGAACACAAATTTCACATAACAATTGATATAGTTATCTTGTGTGTCTCCAAACCATATTTTCTTGTTGGCTTAGGATATTTTTCAGGAATTCTTTCACAGTGAAGTCAAAATTCTTTTATGGATGCAAACATATAACATATTTACTAACCCTACACACAAGTGTAATAAATGTAGTCAATAGTTTGACTGATCAGTATCAGGGGTATCCATGGAGCACGTAAGCAGCACCATTAATCTTAGAGGAAATGAGATTTGGGTGTTGATGCATTTGTTAAGTTAGTTGAAACTGAGATAGTATAGAGTAACTAAAGTAATGTCATCTGATCCTTTATTTAAAATATTTTAGCTTCTTGAATGGGATTATTAAGATGGTAGATCCCAGTTTTTTTAAGGAGTGGCAGACCGCAAAAACCTAAATCCTTCTTATGTTCCTTTTAAAATAAATTAAGTAAAGTTTGTCTCTAGTCGAAGTTGGGTGAAAGGCAGTGACAGGAAAGAGAAATGTTAGAGAAAGATTTAATTCTTTTCAGAGAAAGTAACATAGTTGTTATTGGGTAGCTCAGGTCAGTATTGCTTGATGATGCTAATGACACGGAAACAACCATTGATAGAGATATGCTTGTGTTTTTATCAAGACCACACAGTATGTTCCCTTATACAGTGGTTGTATGAAATGTATTGTAATCATGAAAATATATTATATGGAATATATTCTAGCATTCGAAGGATCATCATCATCATCATCATCGTTTAACGTCCGCTTTCCATGCTAGCATGGGTTGGACGATTTGACTGAGGACTGGTGAAACCGGATGGCAACACCAGGCTCCAGTCTGATTTGGCAGAGTTTCTACAGCTGGATGCCCTTCCTAACGCCAACCACTCAGAGAGTGTAGTGGGTGCTTTTACGTGTCACCCGCACGAAAACGGCCACGCTCGAAATGGTGTCTTTTATGTGCCACCCGCACAAGCCAGTCCAGGGGCACTGGCAACGATCTCGCTCGAAAAATCCTACAGGAGCCAGTCAGGCGGTACTGGCAACGGCCACGCTCAAAATGGTGCATCTCATGTGCCACCCGCACAAGAACCAGTCCAGGGGCACTGGCAACGATCTTACTTGGCTTGCCGGGTCTTCTCACGCACAGCCCATTTCCAAAGGTCTCGGTCCGTAGTCATCGCCTCGGTGAGGCCCAATGTACGAAGGTCTTGCCTCACCACCTCAGCCCAGGTCTTCCTGGGCCTACCTCTTCCACGGGTTCCCTCAACTGTTAGGGTGTGGCACTTTTTCACGCAGCTATCCTCCTCCATTCTCACCACATGTCCATACCAGCGCAATCGTCTCTCTTGCACGCCACAACTGATGCTTCTAATGTTCAGCTTTTCTCTCAAGATACTTACACTCTGACGGGTATTCACATTGACATTACACATCCAACGGAGCATACTGGCTTCATTCCTTGCGAGCTTACGTATGTCCTCAGCAGTTACAGCCCATGTTTCACTGCCATGTAGCATGGTTGTTCGTACGCATGCGTCAAGCATGAAATGTAGACTGGTTGGTAGGTCTTATTGTATTGCAATATAGCATTTGGAAGGTGTTGTATAGAATATATTGTAACAGTCAGGACATTGCGTGTGAGATATGATGTATTAGTAGTCAATACATATAATGTGCAAGTCATGACATTTGTGGAAATGCAGTATAACAGTCAGAACATGTGTTAAGTAGTGTGGCAATCAGGGTGTTCCATGGAATGCAGGGTGGCACTCAGAAAAATGTTGTTTCTGACTTGCTCTGTACTCTGTGGACATATGATCCACATTGAACTTACTGAGAGTGAGTCACAACTCATCAGACCTGTAGGAGAAAAATTGTTAAAAATGGCTTCTATCAGAAATCAATAGAAATATTTCCAGACTGAGACAGATGCAACAGTTTCTCATTTGTTATTTACTTGTAATTATCCTGACATTCACCCAGTAGTGAGGGAGAGACGAGTTCAGACAGCAGTGTAGTAGTAGTAGTAGTAGTAGTAGTAGTAGTAGTATATTTGAAAGCTTGGAATTAGTTGTAAAATCAGGTTTTTGATGTCTCAAATGCTATTTGATCATAGTTTCCCCTCAAAAGAAAACTTTTTTTTTTTATTTCCCTTGACCAATCTTATGACAGCATACAATTCATTTTTGCTTTTTCTTTCTTTTATGTTTTATTTATTTATTTATTTTTTTGTATTAATGATGGTAAAATTGTGAATGATTGTTTAATTGGTTGTAGTTTGTTAGCAGTACGTAAGTAAACCTACTGTCCTGCTTGGTTTTTCTCAGGCTGTTTTCAAGCTGGAGAACATGGAACAATTCTGAAGAAGCTGAATACAAACGAACAAAAATGCTACGAGGTACTGGAAAATGACAATTTGACAGCATTTATTCCTGCAACTCGGGGTGAAGTAGTCAAAGAAAATGGTGAAAGTTAGTATAACTATTTAATTATTTTCCGTTGTTTCATTGGTTAACATAAAAATCTCTGTTAGAGTAATGAACTGGCCAAAATGGTACTTGTAGTACCAATGATACAAATCTTATAGTACTAGGTTGAGGAAAAAGTTTGTGTGCTGTGTTAAAATAATGATTTTTTTATGGAAGAATTTATTCAAAAATAACTATTCTTCAAAATAAAGACCATCAGAGGTGCTCTGTGAATTGGTCAGCCAAGCAGCATCCTGTTTGACCGATGTACAGAGAAGGGTAGAAAGAGCAGGAGATGCAGTAAAAGACCTATATATGTATATGTGGAGAATTCACAAAAAAAAACAAATGACAAAGACAGGTGGTGTAGAAAACAAACAGATGTATTAGTATAATGCTCGGGAATTGAAAAAGTCTTTAAGATTTCGAGCCTACGCTCTTCTACAGAAAGGAACACAAAGAAACAAGGAGAGAAACAAGCAGTATTTATATGTATTTATATATGTGTATATATATATATATATATATATATATATATATATATTTATATCTTTATATATATATATATATATATATATATATATATATATATATTTATATCTTTATATATATATATCTTTATATATATATATATATATATATATATATATGTGTGTGTGTGTGTGTATGTATATATATATCTTTATATATATATATATATATATATCTTTATATATGTGTACATGTTTATATGTATGTATGTATATATATATATATATATATATATATATATATATATATATATATATATATATATTTATGTTTATATTTGTGTATATATATGTTTATATGTATGTTTATATTTGTGTATATATATATAAATATATGTATATGTTTATATATGTGTAAGTACATTTGCAATCATCTTGGTTTTATATAGTCTCTGTTAAGTTAAAATTTTCTAGAGTTAGCTGAGTTCTGTTGAATAATAATTAAGTTGCAGGGTTAGGTTGTAGATGGAAAATTTTTATTGATCAAATTTGGGGTTCTGTTATTATTCAGAATTTATTCTTCTATGTAAAACTTTGTAATCCATGCGATTACAAATTCTGAACAATAGCACAACCCCATATTTAATCAATAAACATTTTCCATAACACCTGTTCATTACATCTTGCCCTACAAGCTAATTATCATTCAACAGAGTTCAGCTTACACTAAAAAATTTTAACTTAACAGAGACTATATAAAACCAAGATGTACTCAAATGGACACATACACATACACACATTCTTTTGTGTGGAATCTAGAAATTTAATACTGTCAACTGCAATATTTTTCAGTATGCTTTAATTTTAGAAAAAAATAAAATGAATTATTGTCTTATATATGGTAACTAAATTTTAAAAAAAAATTATACCTTAGTTTTAGTTTTTCATATTGAACTGCAGATAAAGGAACAAACCTACAGCAAATATTTTTCCAAGAAGAAACTGTTTATTAACCACTGAATGAATATCTATTTATTTTCTTCATTAGAATTTCTTCAACTGGAAGATTTACTTGCTCCTTTTGACTCTCCTTGTGTGATGGATGTAAAGATGGGAATTCGGACATATTTAGAGGATGAGTTGAAGAAGGCCAGAGAAAACCCTAAACTTCGCTCTGTATGTACTAGTTTAATAGAGATTACTATTTTGAACTGTAAGGAATGGTTGTTCTTTGTTTTGTCTTTTAACCTCAATTTCTGTTCTGTTTAGCTTTCTTTAAAGACATATTTATGCTTTACGTTTTTTTTTTGTTATGCATGAGAGCATTAAAATATTTCTTCTGAACATCTTTTGCTTTGTTGCTGTAGGATATGTATGAGAAAATGGTTGATATTGACCCGTCTGCACCGACTCCAGAAGAACGAGAATTAGGAGCAATCTCGAAACCACGGTATATGCAATGGCGAGAAAACATAAGTTCGTCTTCCTCTCTTGGATTCCGTATTGAGGGAGTGAAGGTAAACTAGTCATTTCCTTTTTTTCATATATCGTTGACTAAGTCTACCTTATCTCAAAAGAAATATTGTAAGTGCCAAATGTTATCTTTAACATGATGTGAGCAAACAGGTTAACATTCTATTTGAAGGATTTTAGCACTTGAAAGGACTCTTCTTTCTTTAGTCATAAGCTTATTTTATTTACTTATTTATTGGTAGTGGTGGATTGTAAATATTTGTAAATATTTAATTTTGTCTAAATGTCTGAAATAAGTTGTCAATAATAATTATGATTTTTAAGGCTGATAACTTCAACCTTAAAGATGAACATTTTCTTTAATATTTACATCTAAACTACATTTTGATAAGTTTAATCTATAATCAAAACATATGTAGAAGTAAATATTAGAAATACATCTCTAAAGTCAGGTTAATAACCTGAAAAATTATGATCTTCTCTTTTCTGCATCTAACATATAAACCTTTTGTTGTTTTGATTCTACTAAAATCTGTTAAACATCTGTTATTCTGTTCTTCAGAGTGGTACATAATCCAACTACAGCTGCTAATCTGATCTGTGAACAGTCTAACTTTAATTACCTATAATATCCAATATCTTTACATCTTTATCCACCATTTCAGAGTTTCATTTGAATAACTTGTTTTTATTCTTCTTTCACTGCAGATATAAGTATTAGGTTTATATTTGCCAACATGAATAGAGGTCGTACCTTTGAACAGAATTGGTTAAATCCTTACCACTATTTCATTTTCCTTTCTACTATGTGTTATGAAACTGCAGCTAAGGCAACCAGTTTCAATACTTAAGTTGAAAAATATAATATGAAAATGATGACTTGCATGTTTATTGTGCGAGTGGCTGAGCACTCCACAGACACACATACTCTTAACATTGTTCTCAGGGAGATTCAGTGTGACACAGAATGTGACAAGGCCTACCTTTTGAATTACAGCTACTACACACACACACACATGTATATAGATAGATATACCCTCTGATGGTCGTTCCTTGCCGTGGTGGAGGGCTTGTGTGGTCCAATGACTCTGAGAGCGATGCCGTCTGGAGTCTAGTACTCCTGGTAGGGCCACCCATGGCGGTAAGGTCAAAGAAGAGAACCCAGACTGAACACGACCAAATTCCTCTTCGAGAGCCCAAGTGTGGAGCAAACAGATGTCAACAACAACAACAACGATTGATTTGAATAACATTTGAACTGATGGAGCAAAGCAACACCAAATGGATGAGTTAACAAAGTGCCCCTTTGGACTATAACTGTGCCAGTGACAGTCTCTTATTATCTCATCTTCTGATATTGCCTTTCTCGTCTTGGAGTGTGTGATCCATTCCCTGGAAAATTGAAATTTATCATCAACAAATTCAAGCCATTGGCAGTTCTTCCTGCCAATATTTCTTTCAACAGGGAGAAATTGAAATACTTAGACATGAGAAAAGCCAACTACATACATACACACACACACACACACACACACACACACACACACACACATGATGATGAATTTTATTCCACACTGAAATTATTACTACATGAAGAAGGCTGCGGAATGACTGTAATTCTAAGTAAGGATATCATGTGGTTAAAGAAAAATTTTCATTTGTCATACCTCCTGACATTTCATTGTTTATTTATACATATATACTTATATATATATATATATATATATATATATATATATATATACGTACATACATACACACAACACAGCACACAAATAATAAAGGTTTGCTTTCTGGCGTAAATTTCAGAAATGTCACTCGAATAGACTAGGTCTGCATGTTCTAATGCAAAGAATATCAGTAAAATGCTTCAATCAAACTTCTACCAAATGCAAACAACAGATATGATACAGTCATCTGAAATACATACACACCCTAGCAAATCTTGCTAACGGATTGAGCATTTTATTCAAAGTAAACCAGAAGAATAACAATTATGGACCATAATGTCAGAAATCCAGTTACTACTCAACATAAATATCTCTTTGCAGACTTAAGTATGTGACCTTTTGTGATTTTAGCCACAACTTCTGACGATAATAATTAACTGTGGTATCGGATGCTGGTGTTGGAGGCACTACAAATTTGAATCTATTTATAATGATTCATCTGACCTTTTTTTACATCTTACTAACAGCTTTCAGTAAAAATTCATTCACTACCGTTTTTCTCACTAGAATTCTAATGGTGTCTCCAGCAAGGATTTCAAACGTACTCGAACTTGGAAACAAGTGCAAGAAGTCTTTCAGGACTTTACCAGCTGCAATAAAACCATCCTGGTAAGTATAAATGTGCCAAAGATAATGGGTGGTTAAGATTGGTCAGCACAATATAATAGGAGGGAGGATACAAAATGAAGTTAATTGTTTTTGCTAACTTTTGGTTGTTACACTATCAAATAACATTTACGTCATCAATGACATATTTGTCTTCCTCTCCTTTCTTTCTTTCTCTTTCATATGGAAATATAATAGGCATACCCATACACATTGTGTGTGTGTGTGTATATATATATATATATATATATATATATATATATATATATATACACACACACACACATATATATATATTTGTATACACACACATACATACAAACACATGCATACAATGTATATATATATATATATATATATATATATATATACATACACACATACTACACACAAGATAAACAAGACTATCTTCTGAATCTCTGGCTGTAATGCTGTCTTTTGAGTATTGTTAAGTTCATATGGATGGTGTTGGATCCAACAACACAAGAGGTTGGTTGGTTATCCGATAGTTGTTAGCAATCAGGAGAGCTACATGTATTCTAAATGTCAGTAGAGAGAAGTGAAAGCAAAAGAGATAACAACAGATGTTTTCAGATGTTATCAAACCGAGCATCAAAACCATCAATCAAAGAAAGAAAAAAAATTATGCAGAAACATTGTCAGTCTTCATTTATAATGCAAACAGATGAAGTATGCAGGGAAGGGGTGGGATAAAGGATTGATAATGGAAAGCAACTGTGGCGTCACTACAATGATAGACTTGAGCAGTTAAGACAGATCTGAAGTCATTGAACTCCACTAATGGAGAAATTTGGTGAGATGATGCATTGTTAACTGATCTATCCATGTCAGCAAGGGAAAACATATACTAGAATCATCATCATCATTGTTTAATGTTCGTTTTCCATGCTGGCATGGGTTGGTCAGTTTGACTGGGGACTGGCAAGCCAGGAGGCCACACCAGGCTTCAATCTGATCTGGTATTGTTTCTCCAGCTGGATGCCCTTCCTAATGCCAACCACTCTGAGAGTGTAGTGGGGCTATCTTGGTCCATATCTAGAACCTATTGCAGTCCTATAGAAATTGTGCTGTTGTCACATCTTGACCTTGCTGCTAACGTGTCTGAATCCCCCTTGCAGTCATATGTGCAGTCTACTGCGCTTGCTAGTAGATTCTATTGCAATCTTGTCGGGACACTGCTGGGCTACTACTACTGATATTTATATATAATTGTATGCATCTGTGTTTTTTTATTGTATGTTCACTCATTGACGTCTTCCTGTTTCTTTGCAGTCTCAGTATGTCAGTCGACTGAAGGAGATACGACCTGCAGTTGAGAATTCCAAGCTATTTAAAGATCATGAGGTATTGAAAGTTCAAGAATTTCTTCAAATCTCTCAAGCCCCAATCCCCCATCTCTATTGATTCAACATGCCATCTATTCATACATAATAGTGTATATGAGGCCATGTGCTTCTATGATTATTGAGTCTGTTTTACAACCAATGTATTGCAAGTTTCAATCTCAACTGGGTATTTTTTATTATCCTGTCCAAAGATTATAATAGTGCCTCATTGTCTTTTTTTTTATTCTTTGTTTTCCTCTTTCATATATATATATATATATATATATATATATATAAAGGAATACAAAAAATGGGACAAGAACACAAAACATCCAGACAGCTAGATGATTCAAAAAAGGGACAAGAAAAAACACGAATGGGTCATTCGAAGTTTTCTTTCCTCAATCGAGTTCCAGATTATCTTTGCAATTTCGGCTGGTTATACTCGAGATTGCTCCAATCTGTCCAGCCCCAAGGAAAAACTAAGCTATGAGCACTAGATTCCTTGGAAGAAAGCAGCGAATGTATACGAAAATGAGGACGGAAAAATAATGGAGAAATGGTACATAAATTCAAATGCAAATAACAGGACATAACAACAGGTGTCTTTCAACTAAGGATGAATTAAATTAAGCTGACGTATGTGGAAGTGAAGTGATCAGGCTTCAGGTATTTTGAGAGAAAGTCTTGTTACATTTGACAAGATAGCTGTATAAATAAATATATATATATTTTCTCTATATATTATGGAATGAGAACTACTTTGAAAGCTGAATATTTCATTTTACTCCAACTAGCAAGAAATATATAGAATGTGTATGTGTATTAAGCCTTGTGAGTGGATTTGATAGACGGAAACTGAAAGAAGCCCGTCATGTGTGTGTTTGTTTATTGTTGTATTTCTCTGAAAATCAAGTGCTATATGCAGGGACGTTTGTAACATTTCTTCTGTCAACAAATAATCTGTTATCTTTACACCTTTAAAGATATGTGAAATAAGAGATCTG
Organism: Octopus bimaculoides; assembly: GCF_046866305.1. Taxonomy (NCBI): domain Eukaryota; kingdom Metazoa; phylum Mollusca; class Cephalopoda; order Octopoda; family Octopodidae; genus Octopus; species Octopus bimaculoides. Next base: position 9,583,935 of record NC_142938.1, read on the forward strand.
TTACTTGAAAAACAAGTAAGAGTTATTGACAGGAAGGACAACCAGTTGTAAAACAATGCCTCGGTAATATAATCGTCTAGCCCATGTTAATGAGAAACTGGATGTAGAGACAAACAAATCAATGAAACTATTCTTCTCTCATTCAATTTGTTGCCTAACATCAACTCTCAACATTGATATTGGAAAATCAATTTGTGATTTCATTGTAACTAGAAATCAATTTGTAGTATCATTTGAGTATCATTCCAGTGTACAGGAATGATACTCAAGAGGGCCCAGTGTTAGAAAGGAAAATCTTGAATATAGGGGTGCAGGTGTGGCTGTGTGGTAAGAAGTTTGCTCCTCAACCACATGTTCTGGGTTCAATCCCACTGTCTGGCACCTTGAGCTAGTTTCTTCTACTAAAGCTTTAGGAACAACCAAAGCCTTGTGAGTGGACAGAAGCCTGCCATGTGTGTGTGTGTGTGTTTGCTCCCATCACCACTCGAAAACTAGTGTTGGTTTGTTTCTATTCCTTTCACTTAGCACTTTAGCTTGCATCTGATAAAATAAGTACCCGGCTTTAAAAAAAAAAAGAAGTTCTGGGGTTGATTTGTTCAACTAAAACCCTTCCTGGTAGTGCCCCATCATGGTTGCAGTCCAATGACTGAAACAAGAAAAAGATATTGGTTTGTATACAGAATATATAGTAAGGTTATATACAAATTACCCTTTGGTAATATTTTTACCTCGCAGTGCCAATCTCTAACTCTGGAGGGAACCTGTGGTAGAGGTAGACCCAGGAACACATGGGACAAGGTGGTGAAGCATGACCTTAGAAATTTGAACCTCACAGAGGCAATGACTAGTGACTGAGACCTTTGGCGATGTGCTCTGCTTAAGAGGACCTGTCAAGTCAAGTGCACCTATGCTGGTGGCACGTAAAAAATCAACCTTTGAACATTGGGCCTCACAGAGGCAAAGTGGCTGAGTTCCTTTTGAGCATTGGGCCTCATGGAGGCATAGTGGCTGAGTCATAGATGCCAGCATCAAGCACCTAGTCTTTGAGAACTGTAGCTCCAAATGGTAAATGAATTGGACTGTGACGTTCTGATCCAACCCATGCCAACATGAAAAGCAGATGTAAAATGATGATGGGGGTGGTAGCAGCGATTTACTTTAAACAGCTTTGATCTTTTGTCATATAACTAAAATTCATTTTATTTTCTCTCTTCAGGTTATTGGCAGCTCGTTGCTTTTCGTTCACAATAGTTTGGGCAAAACAGGAGTCTGGCTTATCGACTTTGGCAAGACGACACCGCTCCCTAAGAATATTGTGACAAATCATCGCAACAAATGGGTCGAAGGCAACCACGAGGATGGCTATTTGTTTGGTTTGGACAACCTGATCTCACTGATGGAAGAACTACTGGTCTAACAGATGCTGTTTTTTTTTTTTTTAATGAGCGTGAGAAACATAACACACATGCACTTCCAGTGAAAACTGTCTATATATATATATACTTTTGTTCCTGGTCTACCTCCTATCGACTACCTCTTCGTCAATTACTTCTGGGCTTTTCTCACATCTAATTTGGTGTATTCAGTCATAGAACAATGCATTATTTCTTTATTCATGTCATTTACATCTTTCTGTTTGTGTTAAGATGTCAAAGTTATAAAACCCAGAGCCTAGAAAATATATGCTGCACATTATAGTCTATGAAACTAGTTTCTGTGCATCTTAAAGTGTAGGTAGAACACCTTATTAGCTTTCTCTCTCTCTTTCTCTCGCTCTTTCGGTTGACACCAACATAAAACAAAGTTTGTTTTCTTCTGTTTATGTACTCCTTTTCTCTAACAAGGTTAGCATCTCTCATTTGATGTATGTTGTACCACTTCATCGCATTTACATTTAGCCATAGACAGTATGTTAAATTTTCCCATCTTTGCCACAAAGAAACATCTTTAGAGCTGATAAATGTAAATCTTTATCCTTTAACATTTTGCCTCTGTCTTTTAACATGCACTCTTGCACATCTTCATTGACATATATTCACATTTACTCGCGTACATATTCATAGGTATGTGTTTATCATCATTCTCCTTAATATTTTTAAATCCCTGCATTTTAATTTTATCTGAAATGTCATACACTTAGATTGCTATCATAATATAGTTTTCCATCTGCAGTTTCATGAAAATTTAAACATTTAAGCAGCTTGAATCAGGATTATTTCCGAAGCTAGGATTTATTAAAAAGAAAAAATGTTTTTCTGGATTGTTGTGGCAATTTCTGGAGAAATATTTCTCTAAGTTTTAATATAAGATTTCTCTGAAAAGAAAATATATTTTAGTCTTTACTGAAATTAACAATTAACTTTATATTTAGTTCTACTTCAAGAATGAATGTATACACATTCTTAATAAGGAATTAATATTTTAGTACTTAAACATTTAAGACAATTTAAAATATTTAATTTTCTTGATTTTCAGTTGAATCAATGTCTTCTTTTTTTTTTTTTTTTTTTTTTTTTTTTTTTTTTGTCATCTTTATAGATTTCTATTCAAATACCTAAACCTTAAAAAAATAAAATACTAATTTTTCATCATGAAAAATTTCATCACCTCAACTCTGAAGTTGAGGTATAAACCACGGAATAATTAACGATGGAAAGGGCATCAAGCTGTAGAATCAATTGCATTAATATTGTGTGTTCTTTATTTATGGATGAAGGCTACCGTTGGTTTCATGTTAAGGGAAATCCCTCAGCAATCATCAAGCCTGTCACATGGAACATTGGTGTTCATCTCCATTTTAGTGCTTTAATCCAAAATGGAAATGAACACTGATGCTCTATGTAGCAGGCTCGATGATTGTTGAGGGACTTCCTTTAAAAATGAAACCAATGATAGCTTTAATCCCTGTATATATATATATATATATATATATATATATACATACATAAATGCATATTGTAAATGTATATCTATAGTGGGCTTTCCTGTTGTGTATGACAGATGAGGGATTTGCAATGTCTTGCTGCACAATCTGCACAAATGACTTGTTTATAGGGATCAACTGTTTGTGCTGTACATTAGCTCACACCTTCCATCAAATTGCCTGTACAGGTGCGCAATGTAGTGTGCATAAAATGTTGAAGTGATGGCAGAGCAATGTGAGATGAAGTGTTTTGCTCAAGAACACAATATACCACACAGTCCAGGAATTGAAACCACAATCTTGCAATCATGAGTGCAACACCCTAACCACTGGGCCACACACACATTCAATATGTACCTTGATCATTGGTTAAGGAAACCATGATTCCAAGAATGTACTCTGTTTCTTATAGATGCAGAGTTGATATTTGTTCTATTAAGCAGGTGATGCCTTACAATTGTACAATTGTCTAAATATATTCGGGTTTCTCTCTCTCTCTGTATGCGTATATATATATGTGTGTGTGTGTGTATAAGATATAAATGTAGAAATTTGCAAACAATTCTACTCATGCTAGCTGGGAAAAGAGATATAATTAAAGCAGTTACAAAAAGAAAAAAAAATGAAAAAAAAGACATATAATGTTTTTTTTTTGGGGTTAACAAATACATTTTATCTGTTTTACATACAATTAATCTGAATTTTACTTTTGCTTTTTCAAATGCTTTGACAATATCTGTAGTCATTTTGAATCCATCATCAATTTCACCCAATATCTTTCTGGCATGTCTCTTTGTTCAGTTAACTACTTATTCATTATTATACAGATATATTTATTTTCCAGTTATTAATTCTTCTTCACTATCTTATCAATTTATATAAATTTCTGATAAAAATGCAAATGAAAACCAACTGCAGAGACTTAGAGATTTTTCAGTGGTTTCTCTCTCTCTCTCTCTTTCATTTTCTATTTTACCAATTTCTAATATCTTCTGTTGGTGCTGTCAAAGAAACGTTCTTATATTGACTTGCATTTTCTCATGAACCACAATCTTATAATTAACGTCAGCCTCTCCAGTTGAATCCTGTACCAATTCCAGTTACTTAAGCTGCAATGATTGTTGCTGACTATTCCAGGATTTGTTGTGAAGCAACATGTTCAACGCTGCAGTTAAGTGCAGCTAATTCTGATTGTAAACCCTTCTCTTTCTTCCTCTCTCTAAAACGTGTTTCTGAGATGAGATATCTTAGATTATATTCATTTCACTCTATCACTGTCTCGCTCATATTTGCACATAAAACACAATTTACTACGAATGTATATATGGTTTTAAATTATTTCATTCGAACTTGTTTTGAATCTAAAGAGTTACTGCTAAATGACTCCCTAAATATCTGTGATGGAGAAAATAGGGACAAGCTGTTTTTTTTTAATTTATTTTTTTTATTCTATCTATTAGGAAGCTAACTTGTCTGTGATGTTCCTATTTTTATCTCCACCTTATCAAGGTGATGACAAACTGTGACAACAGTTTTGAAGATCGGCATGGAGGAATGATCATTTCAGTATATTCCACAGAATTTTCTCTGCTCCCTACTACTACAACTACTCTTTCACTCCCATTCAGCCTCATGTTCAGATTGTCACATTTAACATTCCAAATATTGCATCCCAAATCGTTTTTGTACTTTATTTGTTGCTGTGTGTGTGTTTCACCGCATTGTGTATAAGAGCACAAGAAACAGCAATTTGATGATGTAAGTATGTGTTTCCAATTTTTGTTGATGTAAATGTTTAAACACGACACATACCATTACATACATCCCTATACTCTCCATCTTCAAAGGCAGTGTTTGATTATTACTTATCCTTACCGTCTTCATAATAATTCGCATCATACTGCACTCAAATATGCACACCCATACAAGCATACACGGGCATGCATTAGAAACGTTCAGTGTGTCCTTATTATGAGAAAAAAAGATTATGTTGAGCTTAAGACTTCCTATTTAAAACTGTTGAAAAAAGGAGATAAGAAGATTTTCGATTAGCTTTATCCTGCAAAATATTAGTTACTACTTTAGAAAGCTCTTATTATATGTAAATGTATATATATATATATATATATATATATATATACATACATACATATATATATCTATGCATACATGTGAGATTTTCCATATGTTATATCACTACAATTTTATCAAGATTGTCATTTAATTGTATTTTAGACTTGTATATTACTTGATTTAGTTGCTCAGTCTTTTTCTCATACCAGCTGCACTACTACCACCCTCTTCGACCAGATGCTCTGCTGGCTGCAGTTGCAAGCGGTAACCCTGTAACCCTGTGTCTTCATGAAACTGAAAAGCCCACCACTTTGGTGATCTAACCACATGGTCTGGTATATGAGAGATCTCGGTGGAATATCAATGGTATATAGTAATTGGGTGGCTTTCTTATCACATGTCCTAACCATTTCAGTCTCATTCTCCTTATTACTTTGATAAGACTAACTACCACATTTCAAATACTTCTAGTTTTTGTCCATCTTCAGATTTTAGGGTCCATGTTTTTGAGATGTAGGTTGCAAGCGTGAGAATATGGGCATTGTATAGTGTAACTGTGAATCAATAGTTGATATGCTAGCAATGCAATGACTATGAAGTTAAGGTATAAGTCACATGTTTAGGTTTAGTTACAATTCTTTAGTTTAAATCTGAGTTCAAATCCAGCCAAGCTCAACTTTGCTTTTAATCCCTCCAAATTTCTGGTCTTGTATCTATATTAGAAACAATTAAAATTACAACTATTAATTGGCTTTATTAATTAGCAGGAATGTTGTCTTGAGGTTAGGTGGCAACAAGTCTCTTTAAAACTCATGAACCCTTCTTAGGATTCTTGCAGAATATAGGATGGTATTTTTCTGCAGGTCAACAATGTAAATCTCCATTCCAATTCCTTCAGCCTCTTAGGTAGCATTTTGGATGTCAGGCTGAGGGCACCAGTTACCACAGGAACAATTGTCTTCTTCCACAATTTCTTCATCTCTCTGACTAGGTCCTGATATTTACCAATTATTTTCATTTCTCTAGTATCCTCTCTGTTATCATACAGAATATAAATTCTTTCTTATTTTTTATTGTCGTCATTGTTATGGCTGTCCTTATTTAGCAAAGGTAGAGATTTGAATTGGATCTTGTTCTGTTCTTCATTGTTCTGCATTCGAAGTTATGCCAGATTGAACCCTTGCCGTTTATCTAGGGATTATGACCTTCTTCCCCACTCCTTATGGAATCAGCTTGGCTTTGTGCCTCACTCAACTCTTCACTGTATGGTTGGTTATGTACATACCAAAATGGCGATGCTTTTAACTAGTGTCGCATCACCATCACCAAATTACCTGTAAATATTAATTTAAAACGTTTTCAACAGTTTTTTTTTTATTTTTGTTTTTTTGAAGACAGAGCCGGCAACATAATTGTTTTTGTACGATAAGGAAACAAAAAATATATATATAATTAATTAATCATGTGTTAATTGTATGAAATTCATTCCCTGGACAGTTATGGATTGTATGTGTCTCTTGCATCTAATTTAAGACATCTGATTTTTTTTTTTTTTTTTTTTTTGCAACCATGATCTTTCTTTTGTAAGTTGTTCTTGTTAATGTTTCTGTTGGTGTCACTGCTGCTGTTACCGCTACTACTTCTAATCTTCCTTGTAAAAATTAGCCTTATACAAACATCTCCAGCAACAATTTTTCCAACAAGTTAATCGTTGCAAAAGCAAATGTGTGTTATACTAACTTAATTTTTCAAAAATGATTGTTTGTTTTGTTATCTACATTTTTTTTTTTTTTTTTTAACATTTCTTTATTGTGTGCGTATTGTGTGGTTATGATGTATTTAAGCATCAAAATCCATTCATCCAACGACAGAAATTTGGTTAAACACTATTCTGTATGTGTTACAAAAATAAAATTTTTAATAAAAAAAATACTATAAAACTAATAAATAAAAAATAAAAAAATAAACATAATCTTTGTTTTTACATTTTTGGTTTGGTTTGGTTTTGGTTTTGATTTTCAATGTTTTATTTAACTTACTGCATGAACATGCACAGATGAGATTGATAGGTTATCAGATTACCACCAACAAACATTCAGCTGAAATGACAACACCTTTTCTCTTTATCTCTGTCTGTCCGCCTATCTCCTCCCCCCCCCACCTCTCTGTCTCTCCTCTCTCTTAAACAAAGGGTAAGAGATGGAAATATTAGGTACTTCACTCTTCGTGGCAGTTGAACCTGTTGACCTCTCGTCTCAGTCAACCAACAAAGAGGTCAGAGAGATTTGTTGCAGAAATCGCCTGCGAGCTAGTGAAAAATCATAGTGGGACAGAACAAAGAGGTAAAATAATACAACAACCACCCAAAGTTGGAGCTTAGAACATTTGCTAAACATTTTAAAAACTTTTAGCATTTAAACCAGCCTTACCAGGCTGAACTTAGTCTACCTGTTTTTTTATGTTCAAACTGGTCAGATCCAGCCTCTGACATCCAATCTACAATCTCATTCTGAAAATAAACAATCACATCGTCTAAATCTCAAAGCTACAAGATAATGCATGATTGAGCAACGTCCGAGTGTGATCGTTGCCAGAGCACCAGCTGTCTGTCTTCTGTGCCGGGGGCACATAAATAGCACCATTTGAGCATGATCATTACCAACGTCGCCCTCCTGGCACTTGTGCCAGTGGCATGTGAAAAGACATTCGAGTGAGTTCATTGCCAGTACCGCTAGACTGGCTCCTGTGCAGGTGGCACGTAAAATACACCATTTCGAGTGTGGCCATTGCCGTTGCCAGTACCTCCTGACTGGCCTTCGTGCTGGTGGCACGTAAAAGCACCCACTACACTCTCGGAGTGGTTGGCGTTAGGAAGGACATCCAGCTGTATAAACTCTGCCAAATCAGATTGGAACCTGGTGTCGCCATCTGGTTTCACCAGTCCTCAGTCAAATTGTCCAACCCATGCTAGCATGGAAAGCGGACGTTAAACGATGATGATGATGATTAATTCAAAACAATGTGAGTAGCCTGAATGATAAAGGATTAAAATGCATTGTCATCAGCGTGACTGACCTTAGTCTGTCGTGAGCTCTAGGGCTGATAAGGTTGAAAGGTTAACCTGGTTTCCAAGGTGTGTAGGTGACTGAGATAACAACACTCACACCCTAATCAGGATGCTGGCCCCTTTCTGGGATTAACTTTCCAACTATTGCAGGGTTACTCATTCACAGCTGAGTGGTCTGGAACAATGTGAAATGAAGTGTTTTGCTCAATATCACTATGCACCGCACTCTCCAAGGATTGAAACTATGAACTTACAAACGTGAGTGTAACCAGTGACCATTAACTTTTATCTTTTTTACTTGTTTAAGTCATTAGACTACGGCCAGGCTGGGGCAATGCTTTAAACAATTTTAGTTAAATCAATCACAGTACTTATTATTTTTTTGTAAAGCCTGATACTTCTATTGGCCCTTTTTTTTCCACACTGCTAAGTTATGGGGATGTAAACGTCCCAACATTGGTTGTCAAGTGGTGCTGGGACACACACATATGTACATATATCTAAAAAGGAGCACCCCGTCGGTTACAACAATGAGGGTCCCAGCTGATATGATCAACAGAACAGCTTGCTTGTGAAATTAGCATGCAAGTGGTGAAGTACTCCACACAGACACATGTACCCTTAACATAGTTCTCAGGGAAATTAGAATGGTGCAAGAAAGAATTGTAAGACAGAATTTTGAAGCTGAGCCAACTGGCAGGAGACCTTGGGGTAAAACCAAGAACAATGGATGATATCCATGGTCTTAGTTGGGCACGCTCAGAAATCCAGGTGGAAAGTCTAATGATGACTGCTTCTGATAGGACCCTACAGAGGAGTGCCTGAGGACTCTACTGCCACAGCTGTTCCAGGAATAGTGGACAGAGATGGACGAAAGGATGGATGGATCTGTGAGAGATTTTGGTTTCAAAGTTTAGAGCAAGGCTAGCAACTTCACGGAGTGTGAAGTCGATTATAACGTCCCCAGTACTCAACTGGTACTTATTTTATTGATCCCAAAAGTATGAAAGGCAAAGTTGACCTCAGTGTAATTTGAACTCAGAGCATAAAGATGAATGAAACGCCATTAAACATTTTGGCTGGCATGCTAACAATTCTAACACCTTGCATGTCCGTAAGATTTATTATCATCTCTGGATAAATATTGTCGTTAATTTTGCCTTTTTTGAAAGATGGTTGCATTGTGATACCCGGATGGTTGTAATATGCTTGTTTATGGGCAAAATAATTCATTCCACTTTACAAGCATTTTGTACAATGAAGTAGATTAACCAGATCAGTGTAGCATAACACCTGTAGATACCTCTCTCTCTCTCTCTCTCTCTCTTTTGAATATTTCCATCAATTATTTCTCTTCTATACAATCAACTCTTCTATGATTTACTCCACTAATTTATTCCTATTTTAACCTGTTTCTACAATGACTAGCTCTCTCCCTCACTCTTTTTCTGTTTCTTTCTTGTCTTCTCGCTCTCTCTCTCCCCCCTCCCTCCCTGTCCCCTCTCTCACTTTCTACACACATACACATTCACAAACACTTGCATATATATTATACATACACACACACACACACACACACACACACACACACACACACATATATATATAGGTAGATGTCAACCTCCTACCAATCCTCGTTTTGTTCTTTATGATTGAGACCTATTTCCCTCTACTACAGTTCTCTCTCTCACTCTTTCTTTCTCTCTCTCTCTCTCTTGCCCCCTTCCTCCACCTGCTCCCACTCTTCACCCTACTCCCTCAACTTTTGCAAATCAACCCCAATCATGAACCCCCCCCCCCACCCTCTTTTTTTTTTCACCCTTCTTCCTGTCCAATCTATCAACCGCCCCCACAATTCTGATGTCTCTCAATAACTCACGTGTCTCCCTGTTAAATAGACAGCTCCAGCTCTGTGACACTTCAAATGTCACAGCTGTCACTGACATTCAGCAATTTCCTCTAAGAGTACATGTTGCAGATAAGAGAGAAAGGGAGGGAGAGAAAGAGAGAAAGAGAGGTGGGAGAGAACACAGGATCAAATAGTATTGAAAACTGTCAATTCATAGACCTTGATTTCAAATCGTCTGCAAGTATCAAAATAATAATGATAATGTCCAGATGCAGTACCAGGCAGTGGCTCTCATGGCTTCTGATCTTAATTGATTGGAAGTACTATCATGTACATTTTTTGTCTTGGTATAAAAGATGGGCTACAGCAAATATTCTGCTCAATACCACAGATTTGCTTGTCAGTTGTTTGACCTTAACCAGTTGAGCATGTCCCTTGGTGTCTGACGATATGTGCATCTCTGATCACAAGCAGAAGTAGTGGGGGAGCATCATAGCCATGTGTTGAGAGGAATTCTTTGGGGTTTGAAGAATTCACCTTTGGAAACATGGGTGTTTTGCTCAACATCCTTAAACAAACCTTATTTAGGGACCTTTTGAGCGGTATGGGCTACTTGATCTGAAGAAAATTCTAACTGGGCCCCACCTGCGAGGTCATGCACTGTTTATCTTGATATGAGATCACCATGTCGCGCACATATGGTTGTGATGCATGTACCTGGTGTACCCTTATCAGACAGGTAGTCATGATGGGTATACTGGGCTTCGTATATTTTACCCCAGTGTCACTTTGATGGCATGCACTGCTCTCTCATTCAATAATAATAATAATAATAATAATAATAATAATAATAATCCTTTTTACTATAGGCACAAGGCCTGAAATTTGTTTTTGGTGGGGGGGTAGTCAATTACATCGACCCCAGTACTCGACTGGTACTTAATTTATCGACTCCTAAAGGATGGAAGGCAAAGTTGACCTCGGTGGAATTTGAACTCAGAATGTCAAAGCAAACGAAATGTTGCAAAGAATTTTGCCTGGTGTGCTAATGATTCTGCCAGCACGTCACCTTAATAATGGTAATAATAATAATAATCCTTTCTACTATAGGCACAAGGATTGGAATTTGAGGGGAGGGGTATATTTGATTACCTCAACCCCAGTACTTGACTGGTTCTTAATTTATCGACCCCAAAAGGATGAAAGGCAAAGTCGACCTTGGCGGAATTTGAATTCAGACCATACCAAACCAGAACAATTACCACAAGGTACCCCATCTGATGTCTTAAAAATTACTACTAGTCCACTACGCTGGACTGGCACATTATTTATCAACCTCTAAAAGGAACCGACTTCCAAGTAGGACCTCCCATACTGGACAAGTCAAAGGATAGACTCCAGACTAATATGGACCACCTCTTCCTGGAGGTAGAAATAGGTTTGCATGGGACCATCCCGAAATAAAAGCAAAAGTTACAGAAAGCATCAATGACACTTCAAAGCCAACAGGGATTGGAGGAGGAAGACTTTCCTTTCGGGAAAACATCATGGGACATCAAGACATATGAAACAGAGCAGAGAAACAGATATATGAAACAGAAAAGTAAGACAGCATTAATCATGGGTTAATTTTGGTTTTACAGCCCTTAATTGCCATAATGCAGATCAGTGCTTTAAGGATATTTATTTCTAAGGTTTTACGGATTATTAAAAAAAAACGGATTTTATGGCAAGGTAGATAACTCTATTTGTAGATGGGTTAAGGGAAATAATTCTTTCAAATATTTCGTAGTTTTTATCAAGGCTTCGGACTTTTGACAGTATCGTGGAAGATCGTTTTAGCCATGACTAAAACTAATATTGTTATATTTCGGGATGGTCATTTTTGTTTTCCTTGCGTATGTTTATTTG
>NC_142938.1:9600757-9633257 GCF_046866305.1 Octopus bimaculoides
GAGGACGCAAAAACGTAGAAAACAAATCGCTGCATCCGACACACATACGTATACATACATACACACAGATGGTAAATGTTTTTTATTTTTCATTCCCTTTCGAAATTATCTCTAATTGTGGTGTAAAGCTTTGGCTGCTTTTTCTAGCGGGTCAGATGTCCTAGTATAGGCATCTCTGATGTGTATTAAATGTACACTGTATTTTAAATGAATAATATATCGTCTGTTGACTATTTTTTTTCTCGCTAGACCACTGAAAGTAAATTGAATTTCTAAAAAAATTTTTCTACCCTGAGATTTATTAATTATGATTAAATGTTTTTTGGCTACATACATACATACATACATACATACGTTCGAACGTACGTGTGTGTGTGTTGGTACTCCGTCGCTTACGACGACGAGGGTTCCAGTTGATCCGATCAACGGAACAGCCTGCTCGTGAAATTAACGTGCAAGTGGCTGAGCACTCCACAGACACGTGTACCCTTAATGTAGTTCTCGGGGATATTCAGCGTGACAAGGCTGACCCTTTGAATTACAGGCACAACAGAAACAGGAAGAAAGAGTGAGAGAAAGTTGTGATGGAAGAGTACAGCAGGGTTCGCCACCATCCCCTGCCGGAGCCTTGTGGAGCTTTAGGTGTTTTCGCTCAATAAACACTCACAACGCCCTGTCTGGGAATCGAAACCGCGATCCTATGACCACGAGTCCGCTGCCCTAACCACTGGGCCATTGCGCCTCCACCGTACGTACGTACGTATGTATACACACACACAGACGCGCGCGCGCACACATCAATGGAGTAGTTTTTAAGTGCGTGAAAACCTTAAATAAATTAGTAGCTGATGAAACCAATGATGGTCTGCATGGTAAAAGTCAGTTAATAACATTTGAAAAACCCAGTTTGAAACGTCACATCTTAGCTCTCTTTCTCCCACGATGTATAAGTTTTATCTTATTTTACGAATTTCAGAGCAGTTTCAATATTATTATTTCTTCTAGAAAATAAAACTGAAAGTTTGACATTTCAAAAACTGAGGAAGTAAAATATTGATGCTTATGTCACTCCCAATGGCATTTGTTAAAGTGAACAGCAGAAATGTCAAAGCTGGTGTACACCATCAATGAATTTCCCAAGAAACGTTTTGGTTGATTCAGGGTTTCAACCACGGCCGTAGCCAGGATCTAAAGTTAGGGGTTGCGAGCACATAAAAAAGGTGCCGTGGCACATACCAAATAATTTTTAACTCGTTGATTTATACATTTTATAAAAGGTTGTTGTTGGCACTCCGTCGCTTACGACGTCGAGGGTTCTAGTTGATCCGATCCACAGATACGATCCTATGACCGCGAGTCCGCTACCCTAACCACTGGGCCATTGCACCTCCTTATAAAAGGTACCAATTTTGAAAAAATATACACGGGGAAAGCGATTGCTCCTCTTTTAACTACGTCACTAGTCTTAGCCTCTAAGCGAAGTGGACAGAGACCATGTTCCGCCAACTTCTCAGTACGCCAGTAAAATGTGAATTCTTTACAGTGCCTTTGGTTGCACCAAGTTTCAATATGAGCAATGGTAGGCGGGTAGTGAGAAGGCAAGCAAAAACTATTAGGAGGAGCCCATTTTACATCGAAATGAAGTTCAGTTTTTTCACAAAACAAACGAAGAACTCATAGAATTATTAAATAAACTAAAAGACGACGCAGGGGTTGCCATTCTTTGAGGACAGGGTGTCACGCAGTGGAGGACTGTACTTGAAGCCAGGTGGCTGAAAAGAGGGCTTCTTAACCGAACACCTGTATCTGCACGTATGTGTATGCGCGCGTGCGTGTGTTCACGTGTGTGTGTGTGTGCATGCATACATACATACATATACATATATATATATATATATATATATATATATATATATATATATATATATGCACATACTCACATTGGCGCAAGAATAGACGTTTGACTATAAATCTTTTTCTCTATTGCCTATCCTAGCATGTTTTATAGCCCTACAATTTTAACATTTCATTGTATATAGGCATGTATAGCTAATTAAAAACATATAACTATTATTAATCCTATCCCAAGTGCTTCATATTAAGTGTGTACGTATCGTTGATGGCTGTTCCCATCCCGTATAACAAACCTTCTTTTGTTGAAGAAATAGGTTGTCTTTCAATGTGTAATGTTACTTCCAACCTTTATAACCTTGTTATATGTCATCGACTGAAACGAAGTCTTCACTGTCACGTTGTTAAGGTGAGCACAAAAGTGCAACCTTCATTATTTCTTTTCTCAGAAACGAATTAACATTTTCTTTAGTGTCATGCCAGCGTCTGTGTGTGTATATATGTATCAAAAATGCAACAGCAAGTGCATACACACACACACACATGTTCCGAGTTCGAATTCCGCCGACGTTGACTTTGCCTTTCATCCTTTCGGTGGGGTCGATAAAATAAGTAACAGTTATGTATTGGTGTCGATGTAATCGATTTATCCATCCACTGAATTTGCTGGCCTTGTGCCAAAATTTGAAACTAATACATAGCACTCAGTGTGTGTGTGTGTGTGTGTGTGTTGGATTTTAATTTTAGTTCACCTGAAGAAAACGGTTTTCTTCATGATTTGTTCATCAATAAAAAGGAAATTGAAGGAAGACGTTGAAACTTCCCCTCTGCGAGTTTATTTTTTTCAACAGCAAAGGGAACTATTTTTTCAGAGAGGTAAGCTAACAAAAGCCCCTTTATTCTATCTTCCCACATACCCTACGCATAAACTAACAGCGAATACTGCATAAAGTTCAATTGGTATGGAGCTTTCTGAAAGATACGTATAGCTTTCGTTAGTGGAAGCGAAACTCTTATCTAAAGGTTGATTCTTTGGGACGAATCATATGTAATTGTTTAAAAAAGGGCTAGAATGACAATGCTAAAACGTATTTGAAACAATGGACAACAGTCGAAATATCATAATGGATGGGAAATAAGCTTCCTTAAAGTGAAACAACGCATTGATAGGGAAACAAAGGTATCAACAAATAGAAGAGAGGGAAGGGAACATCACCTTTCAAGTAACTCATAATAGGTAAAGGTAAGCTTGCCAAAGTTTAATGCAGTTTAAATATGGAGATTAAGATTGTTTGGTATTGAATATTCATCGCGTACAATGTTCCTAGACAATTTAATCAGCGTGGCAGGTGGACAGTTAAAATAAATAGACAAAATCCCTTCACTTTTATAAAAAGGTTATATGGATTTATACATACATGCATACATACATACTTATACAGATACATACACACAGATCGACGAAATAATTCTCCTGCCTGCACACCGAAAACCGCTATTTTTTTAAAACAAAATATTAGCGATCGACCGTGAGAGACAAACAATTATATGGATTATATCATCAGTTTCAGGTGCATCTCGGTTACTGTAATGGCAAAACACACAAATTATTCCAGAAACAACCAGTTTGGGAGAACAAGGTTGTTAGTCTTATGTGTGTTGCCTTGTTTTCTGTCAGGACATGTTTTTGCGCCATCAATTTGACAGCAGCTTTCAGGATTTAATCTCCAGTATGTGTTTCGAAACAAGACTAGTTACAATGTCACAAAGACGCTAGTTTAACGACATGTCACTGTAGTTGTAGTAAACTAGTTTGTATGGATATTTGTCCTTGATACATGCGCGCACACATACACTTTTCTATATATCCATACACTCTCACACACACATATAGATACGTGCGCATGTCTTTTGAATACTGTTTCATATCGTAATTCGGAACAAGACTGAATCTGTTAAGTTGAACGGTTAGCTGAATAATTAGAGCGACCGGGAAAATGCTTTGCAATATAGAGCGATCGGGAAAATGCTTTGCAATATAGAGCGATCGGGAAAATGCTTTGCAATATAGAGCGATCGGGAAAATGCTTTGCAATATAGAGCGATCGGGAAAATGCTTTGCAATATAGAGCGATCGGGAAAATGCTTTGCAATATAGATCGATCGGGAAAATGCTTTGCAATATTTAGTGACGGACTTTTTCGTCCTGAGTTGAAGAAGAAATACGCGAGTCGACTGAAAAGTTCATTGGCCAACCAAAATACGCTCATGGAATGTGACCAAATGAGGTTTATTTTGCAATCCACACACTTCTTCCATCAGTATTGCAGTGCTTTGATCCCATTTGTGAAGAAGCCATCACCCTGTTGGTCAAAAAAGTCAACAACAGATATGACGTCATTATCACTGCGATATTGTTCTCAGCCAAGTGTTTTCTCATGTTGGGGAAAATATGATAGTTAGGTACTCGATAACAGCACGATGCCAAATTTTGTCCATTTTCAAGAGATATCGTTATTTGTTACTTTTGAAGTATTCTTTAAACAATCAGATGCTGGTTTGACTGGAAAGAAATAATGCAGTTAATAAGAAGAATTAAAATTAATGCATGCAAGATTTCACAGCTTTAGTATTATATTTTCATAGTCAGCCAACGAACTTCTCAGCCAACCCACATGTTGCCGAGGTTAACTTCGCCTTTCATCTTTTCAATGCCAATAAATGAAATTACTAGTCAAGTGCTGAAGTCGATTTAATGAGCTGCGCCTTCCCCTATGTTAAAAATCAGTATTGCTCTATCTGCAAGAAATCAATGAGAGATGGTCGTCTGATCAACTAGAAGTAGCAGTTAAATATCTCTCAATTCACAGCCCATCATAAAAAGGTTAAAAAAAAGAAAAAAAGAAAGAGCACATTTGAAAATGTAATCTGATATAAAGGATATCTAAAAAGATGGGATGATCACGGCTTAACCCTTTTGATCTAAAGTCTGCTCAAGCACGGTTGACTTGGTGTGAAACAACAATCTATTGAAGTTAAGGTCACGCAAAAGAAAAAAAAAACGGTTTTGCTAGAAAATTTACAAAATATTGAATTTTTGACTGTACAGTAGTATTTTGCACTAGTTGAACCAATTTATGCTGATCTTTTTTTTTATATTCAACAGGAAATACTTCAATCCTAATACGTTAATTATACTCTACAAAAATTGAAGTACCGCGAACAATAGAGTACTGTTGCCATTTCTAGAATGGTAGGAAAAAGAAATGTCACCAAAATAGTATCACAGAAATAAGTAACGGAAAAAAGAAAAAAAAAACCCAAAAAGAACAGCGAAATGTCATAGAAAAAAAAAGGAAAAGCTACAGAAAAAGTAATAGAACAAATATAGCAGGAAACTTTTGTTCGAATTGCACTGGTTTTTCGATTTTCTCACCGATTTTAACATCCTCAGCCGATATAAATAGCGAATGTTATGTACGCATGCACACATATTCATGTGTAGGGAAAGATATACGTCCATTATTCAGAATTTCATAAACACGTAACACGTGTTAACAGTAGCAGTAGCAGCCGCAGTAGCAGTAGTAGTAGTAGTAGTAGAAAAGCCTTACACGGCCGCCTGAAGAGTATTATAGTCAGGGTCCCAAGCAAATCAAAGCATGTGTGTGCGTGTGCGTATATCCGTCTGCATGCATGTGTGTGTGCGCGTGCGTATAAGTTTGTAAAAGTATATGCATAAGTGTAATTGTTAAAGAGGACAGCAAATGTTAAAGCAAGGCAAACATCTCAAGTCAACTACATCGAGGGTTCCAGTTGATCCGATCAACGGAACAGCCTGCTCGTGAAATTAACGCGCAAGTGACTGAGCACTCCACAGACACGTGTACCCTTAACGTAGTTCTCGGGGATATTCAGCGTGACACAGAGTGTGACAAGGCTGACCCTTTGAATTACAGGCACAACAGAAACAGGAAGTAAGAGTGAGAGAAAGTTGTGGTGAAAGAGTACAGCAGAGTTCACCACCATCCCCTGCCGGAGCCTCGTGGAGCTTGAGGTGTTTTCGCTCAATCAACACTCACAACGTCCAGTCTGGGAATCGAAACCGCGAGTCCGCTGCCCTAACCACTGGGCCATTGCGCCTCCACACACGCACACGTACACACACACACACACACAAATACACGCGCATATCCTCTTATGCTAATACATCAAAGTTTTTGCTCATTATCTCCCTTGATTAAAAAAATATCGTCTGACAAAATATCACTCTGTTCTCTGTTTCTATTACCCTCCACCATCACCACCTGATTATTTTTGCTGTTTATTCATACTTTTTGTTCCAAAAACCCTTTGGTTAAGTTCAATAGATTGCTTTGAACTCTATGGCAATTGCAATCATTTGAATCAACCTACCTGTTCCTTCCCTGCTCATGTCTTTCTTTAAAAAAATGTTCAGGCAGGTCATCAGCTACGTGAGTCTTAACTATAGTCTTGGAGGAAGGTCTTACCAAGGTCATAAACACTGCCTCATTCCCATATTCACTTATTAATAAAAAAATATTTTTTAAATAACGACACATTTTGAAATGTCCCACTTAAAAGCCGTAAGAACAATGCCAGACACATCGTATTTGAATTCGGAAATCGGTCATGCATGTATGTGTGTGAGTGCGTGCGTGTGTCTGTGTGCATGCATGTGTATGTGCGTGCGAGTATAAGTTTGTAAAAGTATATGTATAATTGTGTATGTGCGAAGCTAAGTTCGTGTGTGTGTGTGTGTGCGCGCGCGTATAAATGTGTCTGTGTGTAAGCGTATGAATGTTGTTTACGCTGCCGCTTGAATGAAGTATCTAATAAAAGAGTGAGGATGGGAAAGAAACAGCAAAGCAGAGCGAGAGACAGAGACAAACAGAGAGATAGAGAGGGAAAAGAGAGAACAGCTGCTGGCAAGGGTGAGAGGGGAGGAGGGAGGAGAAAGAGATCTAGTCATTTTCAGTCACAGATTTTTTTAAATTTAATTTTTTTTAACTAAACAGTTTGAAACTTCGGATACGAACAACCTGTTGGTTTATCATTCATTTCAAAAGAATGATGCAAAGTCCGAGATCTATTCAATCTCAGTCACAGTTTAAATTTTTTTTTTTTAACTAAACATTTTGACTGAGACTGAATAGATCCAGTTGTTCTTATTCTTGTTCTTCTTTTGTGGTGGTGGTGGTGGTGATGGTGGGGATTATGGTGGTGGTGATTGTAGTGATAGCAGTGATGGTAGCAGAGGCAGTGGTAGTGGTGGTGGTGGTGGCAGTTGTGGTATTAAGAGGCTTTTGGAAAGAGCTATATAGTAAGAAGTGGATGGGTGCATAGAGGAATGAGAGAAGAGAGAAAGAGAAAGAGAGAGAGAGAGAGAGAGAGGACACGGAGAAAGAGAGAGATAAATAAACTAAAATAAGGAAGGGGAGTAGTGGAAGAGAGAATGGTAGTAAAAGAGACAGTGAATGAGAAAGAAAGAGAGAAAGAGAGAGGAACAGAAAAATGTTGATAGCATGAAAGATGGAGATTAAAAAGAAAAATCAACAGATAATAAACGAAATGAAATGAATTAAGAGGAATAATTCCAATGGACCAACAACGATATGAACTACAATAGTTAACCCTTTAGCATTCAGATTATTTTGTCAAAAGCAATGTTTATTCATTCACATTGTTTTGAATTAATCATACACGAACTTTTCTTTTTTACTCTAGGTACAAGACTCAAAATTTTGGGGCAGGGGATCAGTCGATTAGATAGACCCCAGTACGCAACTGGTACTTAATTTATCGACCCCAAAAGGATAAAAGGCAAAGTCGACTTCGGCGGAATTTGAACTCAGACGAAATACCGCTAAGCATTTCTTCCGGCGTTCTAACGTTTCTGCCAGCTCACCACCGCCTATAATCATATACGATCTTTTCTTTTTTACTCTAGGTACAAGACCCGAAATTTTGGGGTAGGGGGTCAGTCGATTAGATAGACCCCAGGACGCAACTATTCCACAAGAGGGGGGCTGTTAAAGAATTTGTCAAGAAGTTTACTTGGAAGGGTCGGAGGGGAGGGATCCTCACCTGTACTAAGGACCCTGATTGGCCTATAGCCTCGAGCCGACCAAAGCTTTGTGAGTGGATTTGGTAGACGGATACTGAAAGAAGCCCGTCGTGTGTGTGTGTGTGTGAGTGAGTGTGTGTGTGTTTGTGTCCCCCCCCACCGTCACTTGACAACCGATGTTAGCGTGCTTACGTCCCCGTAAACTTAGCGGTTCGGCAAAGTGATCGATAAAATAAGTAGGATCTTGTTCAAAACGGGGGCACCAGTTTTCATTTATGTTTTATGTAGTGTTTTTGGTACCGAAAGACTTTCAAACTTCGTATACTTATCTATTTTGTGTTATAGAACAGAAAAAAATGTTTGTATTCGAATTTATTTCATGTAAAAAATTGTCTTATTTCGATAATTTCTACTAATCACTGACGTCTATTCAGTTGAAAACAGTTAGCGCTGTAACGGTGTATATCATATTAATCCCCTAACCCTAACCCTAACCCTAACTAGACTGTTAACCCTAACTCTAGAATCCGAACTCTAAAATTGTTACACACATAGATACGCACAGCGTAATTTATTATATAAACAATATATGCGTATAAATTACGATTAAACCGGATGAAATATGTCACAGGGAATAACATTTTTATGACCGCCCAGCAGTAACTCTATTCAGCTGAATAGACGTCAGTGATTGGTTGAAATTACAGAAATACGACAACTTTAACATGGAATAACTTGCGATGTACGTTTTTTTGTTAAGAAGACTAAGAGTAAAAGATGTTTTATATGACACATTCTACCAGTGTCCCAAGTTTCAAAGTGTTTCGTTACTGGGGTCCATGTAATCGACTTAATCCCTTTGTCTGTCCTTGTTTGTCCCCTCTATGTTTAGCCCCTTGTGGGCAATAAAGAAATGAGAAACGTTAGCACGCCGGGCGAAATACTCAGCGGTATTTCGTCTGTCTTTACGTTGTGAGTTCAAATTCCGCCGAGATCGACTTTGCCTTTCATCCTTTCGGGGTCGATAAATTAAGTACCAGTTGCGTACTGTGGTCAATCTAATCAACTGGCCCCCTTCTTCAAAATTTCGGGCCTTGTGCCTTGAGTAGAAAAGAATAAAGCAAGAGATAAAAGATAAAAAGATTAATTTCTCGGTGTAAGTGTGTATATTTAGAAGAAGGGAAGTTTTATTTCTTTGCAGGTAAGGACCAATGTGATACTCTGAGGGGTGAGAGGGAGAGATAGATAGGCAGAGCAGACAATCAGAAAGAGAGAGGCTGAGAAAGGGTGGGGAGAAGAGACTGGTTGAACAAGTTAGACCAGTGTTTCTCTTAAGAAGTGAGCTGTCAGGATTGAAAAGACAAATTGCAATGTAAAATGAAAGTGCTTTTCACCTTTTTTAAACATGTCTAACACTATGACGCAAAAAAGAATTACATAGATGCAGACTCTGTTTTGTCTTAATAATAGAGAGGTGCACGTGTCCCACTACCACTACCGCAAAAAGAGAAGAAGAAGAAATGAAATTCACTCATAGGTGGGTGTGTAGTAAGAAGTTTGCTTCCAAACCATACGGTTTTGGGTTCAGTTCCACAGCGTGGCACCTTGGGCAAATGTCTTTTACTATAGCCTCGGGGCGACTAAAGCCTTGTGAGTGGATTTCATAAATAGAAACTGAAAGAAACCCGTTGTATATATTCCTCTGAAAAAGAAGCTGGTTTCTAACAAAGATACGAAGCTCCATCTTTGGAATGATCGGTAACGAAAGCAGTGTCACATTTTAAACCCGAGAAAAGTCTTGCATAGTAATTAATCGGCACATCTTCTGGTAAATCACGGATGATGATTTGACGACTTCCCCTCACAGCTGCACGCACATCTGCGATGTCTTTCTCAGTTCTGCTGGTTGCAGGTCTCCCAGAACGTTCGTTAATGTCGATATTTTTTTACAACCATCTTGGAAACGTCTGAACCACTCGTACACTTGTGTGCGGCCCATACACTCCTCTCCATACACTTTCTGTGACTTTGCGTAGGCATCTGAGCAAGTATCGCCATGACAACTTTGTCATAGTCAATGCGACGATCAATGGGACTCATAGGGCTGGTTAATCAGTTTGTACGGCGTATAAGTAACAGAGATCCCTAACATTCACCCTGGATGGGATGCCAGTCCATCACAGGGTTACTCATTAACGGCTGAGTGGACTGGTGCAACGTGAGATGAAGTGGAATTTGCTCAAGAATACAACGCACCACCCGGTCTGGGCGTGCAACACCTTAACCACGAGACCTTGCATCTTCACTTTAATATTAGCACAATGCGTAAAATTTTGGCAGAATTGGTAGAATTTGCACAAAAATAAATAAACAAGTAAATAAAAAATGCCCGCGATGATTAGTTACAGTGGTAATTCGCTCAAAATTGGATGACATCTTAACTCACTCTGTTTTTCCTACGACGATCGATAAAATAAATTACCAGCAAAGGAGCAGGCGTGGCTGTGTGGTAAGAAGTCTGTTTCCCAACCACATGTTTCCGGGTTCAGTCCCACTGCGTAGCATCATGGGCAAGTGTTTACTACTATAGCCTAGGGCCGACCAAAGCTTTATGAGAGGATTTAGTAGATGGAAACTGAAAGAAGCCCATCGTATGTGTGTGTATATATATATATGATGAACTTTATAAAGTTCATATTTCTCTATCATTTATATCTTGACAGCCGGTGTTGGTGTTTTTACATCCCCGTTACTAGCAGTTCGGCAAAATAGACCGATAGAATAAGTACTAAAAAAAATGTACTGGAGTTGAGTCGTTTAGATAAAATCCTTCAAGGTGGTGCCCCAGCATTGCCACAGTCTAATGACTGAAGCAAGTAAAAGATAAAAGATATGCGCAATAACTGGAATTTCGGTGGGAGAGGGTCAGTCGATTACATTGATCCTTGCGGTCAATTGTTATTTTATCTACCCCGAAAGGATGGAGAACGAAGTCGAGTCGAAAGAAACGCCGCTGAGCGTATTTTGCCTGTCGCGGCAATGATTCTTCCGGCTTGTCCTCTAACATTTCCGAAATGTAAATAGAATTTCGATAGACTTTCTTAGTCGACACTTGTACTTAAATTTGTGAACCCACGAAGGATGAACGGCAAAGTCAACTTCAGCAGGATTGAAAATGAAAATATAAAGGAACGCTCGATTTCTTTTTGTATAATTATCGACGTAAACAACGAAGGAATCTCCTACGCGGTCATTTGAGCAGTCAGATCTCCTTCAAAATCACAGGTCTTAAGAAAGCAAAGACATCAGATGATGTGCTCTTGGAATTATATTTGGGGGGGGGGGAAGAGAAAACATAATAAAGCAGCCGGGATAGTCATGGTTGGAGTACCTATTCACCACAGATTTGAAACAATAAACAACAAACGATCCAACGGTGTAGCCTCTGAATGGTCGTCTAAATTGCTAGAAATCACAGCCAAATCTCTCTCGAATTACTCTACTGTCTAAAAAAGGATCACATTGAATGAGGTATACACTATTTGGGGGGAAAAATGGGGTGGTCATAATCGGAATGCCTATTGATCAAATAAATCTGCTCGGTCTGCAAATGAATCAGGGGATAAACTAGTACTACGTGTTTATGGTGGGAGTAAAAGACAAAAGAAAGAAAGAAAGAAAGAAAGAAAGAAAGAAAGAAAAGTATAGTAGTAGAAGCATTTCAATGGTTGAAAGCGCGCGTTGCGTAGTTTCCCGCCATATCTAACGAGCTACGCATGCGCGCCGTTTATAGACAGTCATGGAGCTAGATAGAGCTAAGGTGAACTCGAGCTTCAATAAGGTAGCGGACACGAACGGAGGGACATCACAAGCAGCCGAGTTCAATGGAGACGTAGATTGCCTGCAGCAGCAGCAGACGAAGACTAAGAAAGCGAAGATGACCAACGAAGACGTGGTCACTGTTGTTGTAGGAACGCAATGGGGAGATGAAGGAAAGGGAAAAGTGGTCGACATCCTTGCTATGTCGGCCGATGTGGTGTGTCGTTGTCAGGTAAGTGTCATCATCGTTAAACCATTATATTTGTTACTACTGACAAATAACCTTCCTTCCTTCCATCACGTCCGGCACGTCTTCTCTTTACACATTCTACTTGGGCTTTTGTATATTTCCCACGAAGGAGCGAACTTCTAAACAGATATTAGATCGGCTAGAAATAACAGCCAAATCTCGCATCTCAGTCTACTACTTATTATCTTCATGAAACAAGGACACATTGGATAATGTAATGTCAGATACATTATGTATACTATATATATAGATATAGATATAGCACGTGTTCGATCCGTTAGAAGTAGTAGCCAACTCTTAGATTTCAATTCCCTCCACCACTCTTCATTGAGGAAGCGAAGACACATTGGATGATAGATTTTCCAAAAGTGTAAGAAGACGTTTGCGATGGCTGGAATGCTTTTTATCATAAGTCTACTCAGTGTTTGCCTGAACTAAACAGCTTTATTAGCCCCCCCCCCCCCACGTATTATATATTCACCTCTGACTGGAAACAGAAAAATGGATTGTCATGCTGCGAGTCATTTGATCACAGATCTGCTGATCTAATAAAAAAAATCTCCATATATATATATATATATGTATATATATATATATATATGTATATATATATATATATATATATATATAAAGATAGGGTAAATTTTTACCGAAGATAAATTTATATGTATGTGTGTGAGTGGTCTATTGCAATATTCATATTTAGTAATCATTGTTAGCGCGATGTGGTTTTCCAAAATCAGCGTTTGGATATTTGTTTTGGCTCTTTACTTTCTCAGTTCAGATCATGCTGAGGTCAACTTCATTCTTCACCCAAACGATAAAATATTGTAATATTAAAGTACTAGGGGCGTTTGAAATATTTGGCTGCTGATCCTTTCTAAAAGTACATTAAGCTCGTAATGGTTGTATAACGGATCCCAAATCCTTATCCAATTACGAGCGAAGAAATATACAAGTTGTAGTATACTGTCGTCACATCAATAATGGCATATTACTTTCTATTCAACACTCACCCATTCTATCATTCATTTGTGTTCTCTCTCACACACACACACACACATCCTATCATTCACTCATGTGCCCTTTCTAAATAGGACCCCATCAAAAATGAATCATGCTAAATAAATAGATGTAGGTACAAGGCATGAAATTTGGTGGGAGGTGTAAGTCGATTAAATCGACTCCAGTTCTTGAAGGGTACTTTATTTTATTGGTTTTAAAAAGAGGGAAAGCAAAATTGACCTAAGCCAGACTTGAACCCCCGAATATAAAAGGCAACAAATACCACAAGGCATTTTATCCGATTTTCTAACGATTCTGACAAGCCACCATCCTTTATAATATTAATAATATTCATCCTTTCTTTATTAGCCACTAGGGCCGACAAAAATAAGATTGGACATTACAAAACAAAGAAGAATAAGATCGAACAATATATATATATTGGAGTGTGAGGAAGCGTTGAGAACGGTGTCGAGCGTCTTGAGTAACCAATACATAGAATAATCCATTTATGTCTCTGTTCAGTGCTAAATGCTTATATTTAATATACATACAAGGCGTACCCAATATGGGTATCCCGTACTTTAAAGCCTGAAATAAACTATACTCTATACCAAGTACTGAGTATTCTCTTTCGTTGACAAACTGTAACATTTAAAAATTGAATATGTATGTATACACATATACACATACACCCATCTTTCTGTTAAGGTCGTTCGTTTTGTAAGTGTTTTTTTTTTGTTTTTGGAATATACCATTTTGCACTCTTTACTCTACATTCAGTGGGTGTATTTTTAGTTGATGCTTGAATCGACAGGGATGCCCAACAAAGCGTCATTCTTAACCTAATTAGTTATATTCCCTCTACCTTCTGAAATTGGAATTCTGTCTGAGATCGTCTTGGATTTTCATATCTATTGGTCGATAAAATAATGCATCCGTTTTGGTCTTGAGGCGCTAAATATTAAAAACTACAATCCATCACCTAGTTTTAACTTCCTAATTACCACTGATAAATTACTAGCCCCAAACACCTGGAGTGTTTGATAAATCGCTTGTTCCCAATTCCTTCCTCAATGTGTGTGGCCTTGTGACTGTTGTTCTAAAAATCAATGTTATTTTTTATTTTTATTTTATTACAAAGGCACTTGATTGGGCAGAATATAACAGACAAAATAACGCCTTGCAGTATTAGTTCCGGTTCTCTTAAGTTCTGAATTTAAAGTACCAATGAAGTACGGGATCAATATAAACGATTACTTCTTTCCTAAATTTAAGAAATCGTCATTACTGCTCGTCTCTTTACTTCTGAGTTCAAATGCTTATTGGTGAGTGAGTAGTTGGGTTGACTTCGTTAACTATCCGTCTAGTATTGTTTAATCTCTGGGTCTGTCCTAATCAAACTGGCTTATAGTCAATATCATTCTACCCATAACCATTTCATTTAGTTTCGATGACTACATAATCCTGTGTTTCTTTGAGACGGTAAGATATGATGCGAAAAAGATTGGTTGCTATTTCTTGCAGCTCGAATGGCCACGGCATTCATGCATTGTTTAACCCTAGACCAGCCTTGATTGAGTAGGCCTGTGTTGAAAGGCTTTCCAAGCCGTGATCATCTAGTTCTTTGTTTAAATGTAATGTTACCAGGACTACGTTACCCCGCTTATAAATAGATACCAGACTAATAAATATTGGATCATTTAAGAGACTTGTGATATTGTGCTTATGTTAATAACTAATATTATATATTCGTGTGTGTCGTAAACTTTCTGTACAGTAATTTGTCCTGATGTCTTTGTGGAAACGAAATCGTACTTTTATTTTTGTTGCATATCTAAATGTATGTAATCTGTGATATATGTTTGTGTGTGTAAGTATATATATATAAATAGTGTGTAGTTTATGTGTGTATGAAATAGTCAAGATACTTAGAACCAGTAATTCTACGTGTGTATTAAATAGATATCTCTGTATATCTTGCTAGTTAATCTTACAACTAGCACACATCTCGCATTTCTGGATATCTGAGTCTTCCTCAACGTAAAGGGAGACCTCGTGCACCGCACTAAAATATATGTATGAAATGGGCGCGTACACATGCACTGTTCCACTTACGTAATGCCAACTAGTTATTGTCAGCGGATGTGTTTATGCTTTTATATAATTTACCAGATAAATCCCTACCTCTCTCATACACACACGCACATTTTTTGTTTCTCTTATCCATCTATTCACCTGTCTCTCTATCCACCGGTATAATATCTCTACTGCTTGCTGCTTCAACCTTGTTATTTTTATGACACAAGTTTTTTTCTCCTGTCTTCCTTTTGGCTTTTTTTCCAGGGGCTTTTCCAACAACCAACAACTTTTGTAGACCATTTATTTGCCCTGTGACACGTTCAAAATATCTAAGTTTTCGCTAGTCCAGTTCTGTGCCTTTTGTTTTTGTTTTTTACAAGACTCCATTCAATTCTAGTTTCGTCCCAACGCAAATTGAATTGTCCTCTTTTTCTGTCCGACTAATTCTCAGAATTCTTCAACAGTACCAAAGTTGGAAACTGTCTTTTCTCTCTATCAGCTTTTTTTAAAGAGTCCAGCACATAGATTCGTGTTATTATCTATCTTTTGTTTCTTCCTTCATTCTTACCGTTCCTTCCTCTCAAGGTACATCTGAGATGCCATACTGAAGTGTCAGGTTTCGTTTCACTGCTATTTTTTAATATACTTGATATCTTCTGTATTGTTATTACCACTTTAGTTCAGTGTCGATGCGCCACAACTGCTTTCAGCCTACCTATTCTATTTCTCATTCATATATAACTTCTGAATGTGCGCGCGCGCGTGTATTATGTAAGAGGGGGTACTGAAAAGTTCCTGGCTTTGAGGAAAAGAAAATGCAGGTGGATCAGTTAATTATGATTTTATTGAACATGTTTCCCTCTCAGATTCACACACTTATTGCAGCGGTCCCTCAGTTTAAATCTAAGCACTGTAAGAGAACTCGGAATGTTAGGCCTCCAACCGTGCCTTTCGCGACTCCCTCAAAACCAGGAACTTTTCAGCACCATCCCTTTCGTATATACTCGTTTTCGTGGATATTACATATGAATTTTACGTTCGAGCGAGTTTGTTGCCGGTACCGCTGGACTGGCTCCCGTGCAGGTGGGACGTAAAAAACACCATTTTGAGCGTGGCTGTTGCCAGTACCTCCTGACTGGCCTTCGTGCCAGTGGCACGTAAAGGCACCCACTACACTCTCGGAGTGGTTGGCGTTAGGAAGGGCATCCAGCTGTAGAAACTCTGCCAAATCAGATTGCAGCCTGGTGTAGCCATCTGGTTCACTAGTCCTCTGTCAAATCGTCCAACCCATGCTAACATGGAAGGTGGACGTTAAACGACGACGATGATGATGATATATGAAATGGTCCGGACAGTAGGTGATCCAGTGTAGAGTTCATAGTTGGAATTCTAAGGTCAAATCCTGACGTTTCCAGATACAGATACACTCAAACTTGTATCTCATCGACTCACCTGACCATGCTAACCATTCTGAAATTTGCTAGGAGGCAACATTTGGTCCTCTAACTTTATTTTCCTCTTCAAGTAAAACTTGCAAAAAATGACCAAAGAGCAAGGTGACTGCCAATCGCATCCATCACAACCTCTTCCTCCAAAGCCACAAATCAAAAACTGCCAGCCCTTTCCAGCCAAAGGAAGTTGGCGGGACGATCTTCATTATGAATTCAGCTGATAGCCAGATCTGTCCAACACGGGATGGCAGCTGTTCGACATAACACCACAAGTGAGCAATGTGTACAAAACGGTTTCGTCTCCTGCGCGTATCTCGGGCAGGCCTGGCTTACAATATTTTCATGTCTGTAGAGTTTATCTCGGATCGGAAGTACCCCACTCATCGTAGCACTGCCAGGGATTTCTGGAGTTTATCCATAAGCTCCAGCTCGAAAGTCCTGAACAAACCGGCTGTTTGATTTCCATCGACGCTCAGAAATTCCCAGGGAACCGTAAACGCCAACGTGAAATTTCCATCTCCCGCTATTGCTCGATTGGTAGAGGGCTGTGAGCACGATAACGTTCTACTTACTAAGTGTCCTGTCTCAGTCTTCACTTGACCCAAGACTAGAGCTGTGTTAAGGAGACGAGCTGTAGGCAACTGCATCTGTTCACCGTCAAGTAATCTCTGGAGATGTCTGTTGTCGCAGCCTCAGCGCTTGCCTGTACATCATCAGCGACGGGATGCCCAGTCCTCCACGCAGTGGCTTTTGACAGCAAAAGCAGCGCCTGACCAGATTCGGTGATGATTGGAACACTGATCAACAGGTTTGCTCAGTCAAGGTTAAGCTCGATCTATAAACACTTTACACACACGCACGCGCGCAAACAAAAATACATAATAAGATTGGTTGGTTTTTGTTTTTCCGTCTCCTTTTTTAACATTTTTATACTACTTGTGAAGTATAACTTTTTATCTGACATTACTCGCGCAACACTTGTATATATAAAAACAAAGGCATTAACGTTGAAGCAGAACTTTAATATAAACAAGTGATTCAGAAATAATAGAACAAAAATAAAAGCACTGATAGAATCTGAAGAGTAAACTTATCAAATTACGTAAACAACATATATTATAGCCTGATCAGGGAAAACACCGTGATCTCACTGAACCATATGGTCCAATTCATGTTAGCATTAGTGATTCATACATATGTGTGCATGCGCAACCATATCTTCCTAATTAGTCTTGTATTATTTTTACACAGTGGAAGCGCAATGGCCCAGTGGTTATGGCAGCGAACTCGCGGTCATAGGATCGCGGTTTCGATTCTCAGACCAGGCGTTGTGAGTGTTTATTGAGTGAAAACACCTAAAGCCCCACGAGGCTCCGCCGGGGGATGGTGGCGAACCCTTCTGTACTCTTTCACCACAACTTTCTCTCACTCTTACTTCCTGTTTCTGTTGTGCCTGTAATTCAAAGGGGCCAGCCTTGTCACACTGTGTCACGCTGAATATCCCCGAGAACTACGTTAAGGGTACACGTGTCTGTGGAGTGCTCAGCCACTTGCACGTTAATTTCACGAGCAGGCTGTTCCGTTGATCGGATCAACTGGAACCCTCGATGCCGTAAGTGACGGAGTGCCAACAACAACATTTTTACACATTTAGGCGGTGAGCCGGCAGAATTGTTTGCATCGGACGAAATACTTAGTGGCATTTTTTTTCCGTCTTTGACGACTTTGTCTTTCGGAGGTCGATAAAATAAGTACCAGTCACATAATGATTTTTTTTTAATGATAAAAGACACCCTTTTCTTTTCCCATGATTTGAAGAGGCAGCTGTACGCCCCTTGAAGACGCCATCCTCCAATTTTAAGAGTTAAAGTACAAGATAAGCTCTATAATAGACACGAAAACGTACTTAATATCCATTCACTAAGCTGTCACCACTTTCCCCTCTCAAAATAGACAATTTTAGTACAAGTTAGCTCCTGACACGAACGCACTGTCAATGGATAGAATTGAGCGAAGGTCAGGAATTTAATTTCCCTGTCACTCCACGCCGTGTGAAAATTTCTGGCCATAAAACGAAAGCTTTTTTTGCTAAACTGAAAATTTTTGGTTAATGTGAATATTATTTTATTTATTTATTTATTGTAAAAATTGTAGTTTCTGGGAAAGTGAAAGCGTTGTCAGGGTTACTTGCAATGAAACGATGCCTGTTTGCGCTAAGCTGATATAAATACTTTTCCTAAACTGCATCCCTTGGCGAGGCTCCAGCACGAAATTCAGATACTTTGGAGGGTATAGTTATGCTTTCGTCTCTACAACTCCCAGATCTACTCCGGCTCGGGGTGGTAGTACCTGTGAAGGGTCTCAACTAATAGCAGAAAATTGTTCTGTGGCTAAGGCATCCGGGAGTGGAGGGAGGTCTGAAGAAATTTGTTCTGTGGTTAAGAGACACTGGCTCGACGTACGATTGACTATAGATGTATATGGTTTGTGAACATGCCATGATATTATGTAAACCAGTACCCCCTGTCTAAGGTCTAAATAGGCCTTGTGCTTCAAAGTTTAAGCTCAGAGCAGCACGAGACGAACAGAGCAAATAGTAAATAAGCCAATAGAAGGTAATGGGGTAACCTACTGCTGTATTTTTACCGAGAAAAATCACGTTTCTTCTGGTTCTAGCATAGACACCTAAAGACATGGGTGGAGAGAGAGAGAGAGAGAGATGTATTTTTAATATATATTCGCGAACTGAAGGCGGCGAGATGGCAGAATTGTTATTACCGTGCCAGACAAAATGCTTAACGGCATTTCGTCCGTCTTCACGTTCCAAGTTCAAATTCCGTCGAGGTCGACTTTGCTTTTCATCTTTTCGGATCGATAAGATATGTATCAGTTGAGGGCTGCGGTCAATTTAAACGACTTACTCCCTTCCACGAATTTGCTGGCCTTGTGGCAAAATTTGAAATCAATGTTTATTCGCATGTTATAAATGCAAAACAACACCACGGAGGAGTCGACGTAAGCTTAAATAATCCTTTTTACTATAGGTACAAGGCCTGAAATTTTGGAGAAGGGCACTAGTCGATAACATCGACCCAAGTGTTTCACTGGTACTTAATTTATCGACCCTGAAAGGATGAAAGGCAAAGTCGACCTAAGCAGAATTTGAACTCAGAACGTATCGACGGGCGGAAATATCGTTACGTATTTCGTCCCGCGTGCTAACGATTCTACCAGCTCGCTGCCTTGCATATGCTTCTATAATAAACCGCGATATGGCGAGAAATTACTGTATACCCTAGTATATATACTGATGTTTGCAAACAGTTAAAAACGGTTTTGTTTTGTCCTAGCTAAACTCCAAGCGTACTTAGCTATTCTCTTTAATTTTATTTATTCCTCAACGGAGAAGCGTTCAGTTCAGCCCTGGAAGCAGGATTTTAAATTCCCGAACCGCCTTCCTATATCCCGGTAATTATGAAACAGAGTAACCTTATCAGACGCTTTCTGTGGACATTGTAAGTAAAAAAAAAAAAGGGATCCGAGTAGATTTCAAACAAATCGATAAATCGAAAACGAAAGTACACAAATGCTTACTGGAATACTTGGCATTCACACAAGTTTCATTATCGAATACTTTCGGATCTTTTTTTAAAATTTTTTTATCATGTGTGTGTGGTGTACGTTACGAATGTGCCAAAGTTCTCTTATAACTTATATTATGTAATAACTGTGTTGTGTAGGAAAAGTGAAACCAAGCCAATATATCTTATAGCAGGTCCACTTTAATTCACCTTGACTGTCGCTTTTTTTTTTCTTCTTGTAATCCTTTATACGCACTCGATGTATAGACACTGTGTAACAAAAATGAATACCTTTACAAGCATATCTGTACAAGCGTACCTCACCCCCCCCCCCGGTCTTTGTTTCCTCATAAGTTTCAGAAAAATAGGTATCTTTTTATGAAATTTTCTACAAATACCTTTTTCAGATAATGCAGACAACGATTATATCGGATTTTGTTGTGAAGAATTTTTTTTCGGAGGCGGTAGCTTCGGATAGCTCGCACGGATTCCCCATAACTTTCAGAAAAATCGGTATTTTTTAATGAAATTTCCCACAAATGCCTTTCAGATGGTGTAGATTACAATCACCGACACACATCACATATATACAAAATGAAACTTGAACTTTTGAAAAAAATGTGACCATGTCAGTATTATATGGTTGGGCGCCCACAATTTCCCCCTCGTATTAAATTTCGATGTAATCTACGCTATCTGAAAGGTGTTTGTAGAAAATTTCACTAAAAAAAGATACTCATTTTTTCCCTGATAGCTATGAGGTAACAAGGTAGGACGGGGGCACATTTGTGTAGGTATGTATAGGTATGGTTTTGTTCATAATGAAATGAAACCCAATCCATATGCCAGTCAATCACCAGTAACTACATTGACACCTGAACAATTGATGCATTGCCACTACATTCCCTATTAATTTACTTGTCTCAGCATGTTTTTTTAACATAATTCTTTTTGTTCACTCAAATAACAATTGCTTTCCTGTCTTGGATTTCCACAACTAAAGACATTTCTATCACACAACGTGGAGATTATTATCAATAGATATAACTTTGATTTAATAGTTTGCGGTTTTAATTTCCTCATTTGTATGTATTAATATAACATTGAAGTTCCTCATTTCGTTCGTTTATTTTTCCTTTTAATAAATTAACCTGTAATTGTTCATTCAGTATCTGTTCCAGATAGAATAGACAGTCCTTATTGTCCTTCGGTCATTCGTGAATCTTTTATGGTGTGTTGAGTTTATATATTTATACATCCGTGACTATCACGTCCTTCAAAGGACAGGATAGTGACGCATGGAATGCTTTTGTTATGTATAGGACCACATATCGAACATTCCCCCCTCCCTCATTTAAAACACTTGGATGTGATTTGAGGGCGACTTTACTGCTATTTCTACCAGATTCCTCTCATTGACCGAGCTCTCGTTAGTCTTCAAACAGGATCGAAGTTCCAGAAAAATCTGGAATATTGAAATTTGAAGGAAACATTAAAAAAATATCATCATTGATTGGCGTGTCCTTTGAATGTCCTCTTCATCTTTTTTGTTTGTTTTACAACTGACCTGTGTGTATATGTATGTGTGTATATACGTATATATATATATATAGATATATAAAATAACCTTCACAGTTATCTAACCTATTAGAATTTGCGTCTGAAAGCAAACACGTGTGTGTCTTTTACACCCCCCTCGTGTTTATTATGTTATATGTATATATATATATATATATATATATATATATATGGGTGAGAAAGTTGGTATGTGAAAGCACGTGGTTGAATGTATAATAGATAATAAGAGTGAAAAAACTACAGATGGCTTGTGTTACACGGTTAAAGTATATATTTAAATTATGTCAGAGAAATGTTATAAAATTTTTTTGGTATATAAACATTCAAATACAATGTTTATATACCAAAAAAATTTTATAACATTTTTCTGACATAATTTAAATATATACTTTAACCATGTAACACAAGCCTTCTGTAGTTTTTTCACTCTTATTATCTTATATATATATATATATATATATATATATATATATATATAGTGTGTATCTCTCTCTTTCACTCTCTCTCTCTCTCTTCTCCAGCACTCTCTAACGTCTGCTGTCCTCTTCGTTGCATGGTATAACTTCCTCTGCCTAATATCATCCATCATCGCTCTTCTTCTCTCTATCTGTCCCTTCTCTTAGAGGGGAGAATGTGTACTTACACATATTCATCTCCTTGCTGTCATTCGTTTTGCATTTTCGTGTTACACACACACACACACATACATATACAGTATACACACACACACAGGTAGCACACTCCCATTCATCCACGCGCTCGTAATCTGGCATTTTTATAGAATAAAGTCGGAAATTATCTAATGGTCTGAAAACTGTAATTCTTCGGATGTGTTTGTTGTTAGGGGCCGTAGATTACGATTCAGAAAATAATATACAGATAATAATAATAATATTAAAATTGTAATTATGTTACGCATATTGATCAAAATATAAACATAAAAATATCTTCGAAAGTAGGTCGAAACTAAAAAAAAATTACAAAAGCGGGGAAGAAAAAAAACCATACATCCCACTTTTTTCTTTATTTCTTTGTAAAATCATAATCTGCGACGCTTGAAACACTTTTTTTTTGTGCCCTAAATTTTCATCTGTATTCTGTAGGAATAATACTGAAAATCTGTTATCCAGCTCCACATCACCACTTCCCAGCCTTGAAATGTCCGAATCCTGTGTTTGACAGCACAAGGCTAGATCACCGTTCTGTGTATAATTTCCTTGCTTCCGTCCTGTTTTCCGAGACATGAAGAAAGATTTATAGCCGCTGTTTTGCTCACACAAACACGTACACAACACGCATGCACATAACACAATACACACACACGCGTACACTCACACGCGTACACTCACTTATACTGTGTAACTGTGACGCACTAGCATTTCTGATACTGTATTCCATGTGATTAAATCTGCTACAGTCGTCGTCGTCGTCCACCCCCTCCGCCATCTTCCTCTTCCTAGTTGTAGCCCATCCATCTCGTCTGTCCGACAGAAGCGAAAGCAAAAAGTGAACGGCTGTTCAGATGAAAGTGAAAGAGTTGTTTTTGATAATTTTACTTTATACAAGGTTAAACGATAAATTGATATTCGTTTCTTAGTGTATAACCACTAACATTTCTGATATATATATCCAGTTTATGAGAGTAAAGTTGTACACTTCTTCTCCAGTCTGGACCCTAAGCATACCATTTGCTATAATGGTATAAGTTTCATTATATATATATATATATATATATATATAATAATCATCATCATCATCGTTTAACGTCCGCTTTCCATGCTAGCATGGGTTGGACGATTTGACTGAGGACTGGTGAACCAGATGGCTGCACCAGGCTCCAATCTGATCTGGCAGAGTTTCTACAGCTGGATGCCCTTCCTAACGCCAACCACTCCGAGAGTGTAGTGGGTGCTTTTACGTGCCACCGGCACGAAGGCCAGTCAGGCGTTACTGGCGATGGCCACGCTCAAAATGGTGTTTTTTTACATACCACCTGCACAGGAGCCAGTCCAGCGGCACTGGCAACGATCTCGCTTGAATGTCTTTACATGTGCCACCGGCACAAGTACAAGGAAGGCGACGCTGGGCACAGGTGCCATCACGATTTCGCTTGCCCCAGCAGGTCTTCGCAAGCCGAGTTTCGTGTCCAATGAAGGAGACGATGTTGGCATGGGTGCCAGTCGTCGAATTTAGTTCGATTTCGATTTCACTTGCCTCAACAGGTCTTCGCAAGCGTAGTTTAGTGTCCAATGAAGGAAGGTACGCATAAGTGGAACCATCTTCAAGGTCGTGGTGGAAGTGAGGGCAACTATAGATCATTGAATGAATATCAGTTTTTCATTTTACTCAATGTAATATACCATATTTAATGCTATGTAAAATGCACTTTTTTAAAAAAAAAGATCTCGAAAAGTCTGCTCCAGTTCTTTTATGTGAAGTTGGGTATTCCATAAGCTAATATTGGTTTCAAATTTTGGCACAAGGCCAGCAATTTCGTAGGAGAGGTCAAGTTGATTATATCAGCCCCAGTGTTCAACTGGTACTTATTTTATCAACCCCAAAAGGATGAAAGGCAAAGTCAACCATGGCAGAATTTGAACTCAGAACTTAAAGATGGGTGAAATGTCTTGTGTGCTGATGATTCTGCCATCTTGCCACCTTCTTCCATAAGCTTATATTATATATTTTAATGCTTTAAAAACTATTTTCCTCCTAGATATGGGTTGCTGAAATTGGGATGTGTCTTATTTTCCTGTGTGTCTTTCATGCCATGAAATATGATATAGATTATACTCTATGCTGAGTAAAATGGAAAAATCATTCATGAGCTTTCAGTTTAGCAAAATGCTTTTAATTTAGCCAATCGCAACTGTTACACCTAAACCTGGGGTTGATTTGATTGAGTGAACTCTCTTGAGTGATGCCCCTGTATGATCGCAGTAAAATGACTGAAACAAGAGTTAAAAGATATGCATGCATGCACACTGTGTGATGGTAACTCCTGAACTCAGCAGTACATCTTGGCTCTTCTATAATTAGCAAAAAGGCTTGACGAATAATTATTCATAATTATAAATAATTTGGAGTTGTGTCATTAGCATGAAGTGAAAAATAAAAGAACAAAGGAATTTTCGATATGCTTCATTAAATACGATTGGCTCTATTTCACAACTTTACAATTCTCTCTCACAATAAAATACGGTTTCTGTGTTACTCCTTTCATCATGTGAGCCCCCAAAATCAACCCCCAGTGACCTGTTGACATATATTTTGTTGGGGGACTTATGTTAACTCTTTAGTATTTAAACTGGCCATATTCAGGCCAAATATTCTTATTGTTTCATGTTCAAACTGGCCAGATCCAGCCTTTCACACCCATGTTACAATGTCATTCGTAAAATAATCACATCAATTATCAAACATCTCAAAGCTATAAGATAATGCTTAATTTATTCTACAAAATGTGAATAAATAATCATGACATTTGACAGAACAATCTGGATGCTAAAGGTTTAAAGTAGTGAACTGACAAAATTGCTAGAGTGCCAGATTGTCTTGTGGTTTTTGCTCTCCAGATGCAAAAAATCACTGAGATCAACTTTGCCTTTTTGTTTTTGGTTGGTAAAGCACCAGTCTTGTACTAGGATTCATTCTTCTCCCTCTGGAAGAAATTGGCCCCTGGTGAGGAATGGGCTTCAGTAGGTCTGTCTCTCAACTGGGGTCCATATAGCCCTTGAAAGTCCATATAAAATTTATGTGCAATGAATTGGTTTTACAATACACAAAATATATATATATTTTTTTTATACAATTCTTAATACTATTTAATTATAAAAATAATAATGGGACTTTTTAAACATCAAATAGCTATGGAGGTCCAGTAGGGTTAAATAGGAATCAAAGGGGTCAACAGGCAAAAAATGGTTGGGAGCCACTGGTCTAAGACATGACAGTAACTCCATCAGAAGTTGAGTCTAATGCCATGCATGTTAGTTTGAATGCGTATGTGTGTAAGGTTAAAAGCAGTTCATCCAAACAACGTTCAGTTGGATTTTTTTTTATCAATTGTGTACATCGTTGAGTCTAGAAGGAAAATTCCTGTGATATCTAAAGACAATCAAAGAGAACCGATTGATCAAAACCTTGATTAGAATGTAATCCTGTCCGTCTTGTGTCTAAATAAATACGTACATTGATTTTTGTTGCTAACCTGTTAGTGCGATTGTATATTTAGGTGTGAGAGAAGTGACAATCATTTGAACTTAGTATATATATAAACTGACAAACACTGTGACAACAAACTGCATCCATTAAAAGTAAACAAACATTTGCTAATATCTGGCACACTTCAGCAGTACTCAATGGGAAATGCAGTTATCATACATACTTGATTGTGTGTGGGTATATATATATATATATATATATATATATATATATATACTATGTACAGTGAATATATTGTCTAAATCATGCTCTAGAATACTTCATCACTGATGTTTCTGGGATGTCAGGGATTTCAGGTCTTTCAACATTAGGCCCACTCGGCCTGCATTGATCAAGACCCTGCTTGCATCCTAGTTGCTGCAAACCACTGGGTCTGCCTGGAATCTGTGATCCTCTTATTTGCTGCACCTATAACTCCAAGCCCCGTTGGAGCCATATAAAAAAAAAACAAAGAAAGAAAACTTGAATAAATCAAGGTATTTTATAACTGCTAAACACTGATTTCAAATGTTGGCCCAAAGCCAGCAATTTTGGGGGAGTGTTCAACTGGTACTTATTTTATTGACCCTGAAAGGATGAAAGGCAAAATTGATCCCTGCAGCAATTGAACTCGGAACATAAAAGTCAGAAGAATGCTGCTAAGCATTCTTCCTTGTGTGGTGATGATTCTGCCAGCATGCTACCTTAATTAGTTTCAAATTTTGGCACAAGGCCAGTAATTTCAAGGGAAGGGATAAGTCAACATCAACCCCAGTGCTCAACTTGTACTTACTTCATCGACCCCAAAAAGATGAAAGGCAAAGTCGACCTCGGCGGAATTTGAACTCAGAACACATGAAATGCTGTTAGGCATTTTGCCCGGCATATTAACAATTCAGCCAGCTTGCTGCCTACACAACTGCTGAATATTAGAGTATTGTTTTACTTTTTACTTTCATTCAAGCAATGCAGTTTGGTGCACTTTGCCAACTTATATGTCGTCATTGTCGTCATCATGTATGTCTGTACCACATAATATGCACAAAGTTTGAATGATCATCTTAACAATTTTCTTTAACCCATTACCTCCCATAATTCTATTTACTGGAATTTTTTTAATGAAACTTTGATTTCTAGCATAAAACAGCCTTAGAAACACGCTGGAATGATCAAAATAACATTTTAAATAGAAATAAGCGAGATATTAGGTGAAAAATTAGCAAACCTCATTTGAATATCAGAGAAATATACCTAGTAGATATAGCAAAAAGGTTAGATATGTGTAAATATTGACAGATAATTACAAAATTTGTAATTTTTAAGTGATCTCATATGAGATCACTGGTAGGTAATGGGTTAATCAGCCGTGTAATCCTTGATTATCTCATCCTTAAAATACAAAGTATTGAGTACTTTTATGGCTTTTTTTTTATATCACAATAAATCAAACCTAGTACACATGCAGATGACATAAATATTTAGATTATCAGAATACAGAACAAATTATGCCATGGGAATTGTATTTTTTCTTTTTTAGTATTTTTGTAACCAAAACTTAGGCTTTTGTGTTTTTTACTTGTGTGTTTTCCTTTGTTTTTGTTTTTTTCTTTTGTGTTGATATCTAAAGCTTATTTATCAGTGACTCCTTCCGCTACTCCACCTCTTTATATTGATAATTTCCTATTTTTTCTCACCACACTATTATATCACCAGTTTCAACTGGAGGTCAACATACTTTCCATACATCTTGTTTTGCTAGTTTTTTTTTTGTTTGTGTTTTTAAGAGCTCTTGAGAACTCTTCTAGATAACCTTTGGGGTTTTCCTCTTCTTATCTAACCTCTTCATTGATCTCAAATATCAAAGGAACTTCTTCACTTTAGAGATTTAGTTTTGATTGGTTGTTTTTAATAAGATTGCATGTAATTTGTTTTTAGCAGGTTATTAATCTTCCTTTTTAGAGATGAAACAAATGAAATTGGTGGCTTTGGATAAAGAAGGCAGACCCAGTGGTTTGCAGCAACTACGATACAAGCAGGGTCTTGATCAACACAGGCTGAGTGTCTAATGTTGAAAGACCCAAAACCCCTCAGATTCCAGAAATATCACTGATGAAGCATTCCAGTGTGTCTGTGAGATGTATCTCGGAACTAAAATACA
Source organism: Octopus bimaculoides (assembly GCF_046866305.1). Classification (NCBI taxonomy): domain Eukaryota; kingdom Metazoa; phylum Mollusca; class Cephalopoda; order Octopoda; family Octopodidae; genus Octopus; species Octopus bimaculoides. The sequence continues at coordinate 9,628,824 of NC_142938.1, forward strand.
ATAATTCATGAGGTGCACGTAGAAGAGCAAAAATCCAATCAATAGTGTACCTTTTCATTCTTAACATTCTCTGATAGATTTAACCATAAATATTTGATCACCGTTGTGCTTGACATCAGCAGACAAACTTCTGCCATACTACCTGGATAGATTTGATCTCATATCATCATCTCTATTCACTGATGCATGCACACATGCATTATATTTGTGGAATATAATGGAGAAGATAAATAGAATTTGCATGAATATAATTGTAGGTACAGGCATTGCTGTGTGGTAAGAAGTTTGTTTCCCAACCACATAGCTCTGAGTTCAGTCCCATTCTATGGCACCTTGTGCAGTGTCTTCTGCAATAGCTCTAGACCAGTCAGTTTTGCGAGTAGATTTGGTAGGCGGAAACTGAAAGAAGCCATTTGTGCATGTTACTGCCTTGACATGATGTGATGGTTGTCAATAAATGTCTCCATTCAGCAGGCAGTGTCCTGCATTTCCAGTCTTCTGTGCACATCCAGGAATAAGACACTTGATGGACACACTCTTAGACCTGTGGAGCCAATGTCCTCATTCTCTTAGACAAGGCCAACTGGCAGCATTGTTAGCACGCCAGTCAAAATACTTAGTGGTATTCCATCTATCTTTATGGCTTGAGTTCCAATTCCGCTGAGGTTGACTTTGCCTTTCATCCTTTCGGGGTTGATAAATTAAGTACCAGTTGAATACTGGGGTGAATGTGATCAATTTACTCCTTCCCTACAAATTCCAGGCCTTGTGCCTATAGCAGAAAGGATTGTTATTATTATTATGGCAGAATAATTATCACTCTGGACAAAATGCTTAGGGGAATTTCTTCCAGTTTTACATTCTGGGTTCAACTTCCATGAAGGTCAGCTTTGCTTTTATCAACTTTTGCTGGTAAATAAAAATAAGTATCAGTTGAACACTGAGATTTAGATGAATGGCTTCCATCTCCCGCTGAAGATTTCTGGCCTTGTGCCAAAAAAAATTAGGAAGAATTCTGATGATGATGATAATTATGAGAAATAGGTTTTTAACTTCATTATTAATATAAACAAAAATCTATTTACAGCTTCCCCCCCTCCAAAAAAAAAACTGACAAACAAACCAAAACCAAATTTCCTGCAGATTAACTCTGCGTGGAATTAGATTTTTCTGTTTTTTTGAGCATGAAGAAAACAAACAAAAGTAAACAAGAAAAAGTGAACAAAACAAAAACCCAATTTCCCGTCACCACCACCACCACCAAATACTTTTGTGACACAGCTGAAGTTTGGTAATTACCCCCCCCCCCCTTTTCTCTAATTTCAAAATTATATATATATATATATAATTATATACCATCTGTTATTTTGAAGTTGAGGATGTTGCTTGTGAAGGCACAGGAGTTTGTTCAACTAGAGGTTGTAGGGTCAATCCTAGATGAAGCTTTGTCGTATACGACCCCCTTCAGTCATAAAAATGACCGTGGGATTGCACCTAGAAAGTTACCCTCTGAGGCACAAGTCCAGGCAAGGCTGTTTATGGAAGACCAGTAGTCATCCATGAACACCACCCTCCCCTCTCCACACCACTGATGCTATCCAAGGGAAAGGCAAAGGCCGATACAGTTTGGCACCACTGATGCTGCAACTCATTTCTACAGCTGAGTGAACTGGAGCAACGTGAAATAAAGTGTCTTGCTCAAGAACACAACACACAGCTCAGTTCTGGAATCGAACTCACGACCTCATGATTGTGAGCCTACTGCTCTAACCACTGAGCCACGCTCCTTTGAGATATATACATATATATATCTATATATATATAGATAGATATACATGCACACACACACACAAACACACACAGAGATGTGCTTGTATACGTGTGTGTGTGTGTGTGGATAGATACATAATGGGCTTCCACACAGTTTCTGTCTACCTAATTCTGTCACAAGCCATTGGTTAACCCAGGGTTATAATGGTAGACACGTGCTCAAGTTGCTGAGCAGTGGGACTGAACCAGAAACCCCCAACATTGCAAAGTAAGCTTCTTAAACCACCACATAGCTGCAAAATAAACTTCCTAACATGTCCATGTCCTTAATGTAACAGCTGTGCAGCACGGAATCATAAGTTGATCCCAAATGATCCTATAAGCTATTTACAGTCCAACCAGACCAGACCAGATCAGACCAGCCATGCTGCTGTTGACTACGACTGTTGACAGCCCATGTATTAGATTTTGCGGTGGAATCAGTGTTGCTATAGGGCCAGTTGTTATGAGAGAAAACAAATCTGGTGTTTGCAGTGAAAGCTGTAATAGAGTGGGGTGTGTGCAGCTTAGCTCACTTATCAAGACTGGATGTTTGACAAGTGGTTTTGCAGCTTATAGGAGATTTCAGTTAGTGAACAGCCAAGTTGCACTTTGCACACGTTTGGTATACTGCTGGACGATGTCTTACTATGGTTTGCTATGGCTGTAAAGAAAAATATATATAGTGTAATCAGTGTGTGTGTGTGTGTGTGTGTAAAATTGATGAAGGTTGGTGATAAAAAGGGCCAAATGTCTTTCCCATTGCCAAAGCTAAACTGTGATGGTATGGTGAAATGGACATTGAATAAATGAGCATATATTTATGCATGTGTGCATATATAAATCTGTGTGTGTGTGTGTGTGTATGTATATATATATATATATATAAATTCACATAGATGTATGCATTTGGTTATATGTGTGTATGTATGCATATGTGTAGGTATACATGCATACAAATAATCACATGTATCTAAGAATAGTCAGGTAGTGTCTTGGCTAATTTCCAGAAGTGTACCTCACAGGATGTTGTCCTATGCCCTCTGCTTGCGAAACTTGAGTAAACCTGTTAAAGAAATCTCATTCATGACAGCAGGTGGTTTTATACATCGCATTGCAGTTACATATGTTATTTCCTGCAATCCATTTCAATGTATGTTTTGTATAATTAAGACAAACTTCAGCTAAGGATGCTCCACATATGATGTGGGCAGTAATAGTAAAAGAGACAAGCGTTTGTTAGAAGCTTGCATGCCTGCCTTACCATGTGTCTTTTGTGTCTGACATGTGGTATATTGCTCACCAGTTCAGGTTACATAATTAGGAGCAAAGAGTTGGGTAAACTCTGAGCAAACTTGAAATAAACCTTTTATGAAGATTCTTAAATAAACAATGCATTTTTTCCTTTCTTGTATCTAAGTTTTGTAGCTGTAAAGTTCAGATGAATGGAACAAGGGTGAAGTATATTGCTAGTGGTCCCTTAGTCAGGGCTTTGCACATGGGAAACTTGTTATTCAATGCTCACATGTTGTTCTCATTGGGAGTCCGTGTGTGTGTATGTATACCTCCCCACTCACTGGGAGTCCGTGTGTGTGTGTGTGTGTGTGTGTGTGTGTGTGTGTGTGTGTGTGTGTGTGTGTGTGTGTGTGTGTGTGTGCGCACTACCAAGAACTGCTCTGTGTGCCTTGGGTTAATGCTGTGGTTTGTTGTGGTGCTCTTATTTTCACTGTATTGAAAGTGTTTTATGTAGGATGTGTGCAGTGCCTAGTAGTGCTTCTTTTTTGTATGTTATATATACTTGTTAGTCCTACTGTTTTGTTATGTATTTGTCTGAATGGTTTTTTTTATCACACCTAATGCACGTACTATAATAGGAATTGTTTGTTTTTAGACTCCACATTCGAGTTACCTCTATTTCCAGATCCTTCTATTTTGAAAGTTTTTCCATTTCTTTTCGAGAAATGTTGTCATCTGTTGGTATTGATACATCAATTAGAAAGCATTTTTTTCTTGGTGATCTCTGACAACTATATCCAGCTTATTGGCCTTAATTTCTCTATCTGTGTGTATTGGCATATCCCAGAGTATGGTTGCTTTCTCATTTTCTGTGACCTTTTCTGGCGTGTGCCTATACCATCTTTTTTCTGTTATTTATTTTGGTATTTCATAGTGTTGGCATAGCTTCCAGTGTATATAGGTCCCAACTCTGTCATGTCTGTGAATATATTCCTTCTTAGCCAGGACTGGGCAACCAGAGACAATACAATTTGTTGTTTCTTCTCCATCTCCATATATCCTGCAGTTACCTGTATTTCTTTTCATTGCAAGTTTTTGGTGATTTCTGATGGGAAGGCTTTGGTCTTGTGCGGCAATTAAAAATCCTTCAGTCTCTACTTTAAGCCCTGAGCTTCTCAGCCATTGTTGGGATTTTGCTTTGTCTATTTCTTTTCTGTTTAGTTTAACCCAGTATTTGCCATGATATTATTATTATTATTATTATTATTATTATTATTTTGTTGGCTTTGCCACAGCAGTACAGTGCAGTGCAAAATCTAAAACCAGATTATCATATAATCCAGATATTGGTGAGTTGATCTTAAAAAAAGTTTTAAACAGCTAAATATA
>NC_142938.1:9635757-9638257 GCF_046866305.1 Octopus bimaculoides
TGTATGATGGTGACACTTGTTTACAACTATCATCCAATGTCAAAACAAGGAGGCTCATGCACACACACACACACACACACACACACACACACACACACACACACACACACACACACACACACACACACACACACACACACACACACACACACACACACACACACACACACACACACACACACACACACATAATCGTGTTATACTAAGATGCAATGCATGGTACCTGAATTTTCAACCCTAGTCAAATATAACAAACTCTTCCTAATCATCATCAAAGCGTCCTCATAAGTGTAATTAAGACTGGCTAATTTGTACTGGCACCGAGTCATATTAGTTAACGATATTTCTGTATCTATCTATCCATATTTAGACACATACACACACACATGGCTTCTTTTCAGTTTGTGTCTACCAAATCCACTCAGATTAGCCTGGGGGTGATAGTTGAAGGCACACATCCACAGTGCCATGCAGTGGGGCTGAACACAAAATCATGCAGTTGGGAAGCAAGCTTGTTGACAACACAGTCATGCTGGCAAAAAGATAAACAGTAAGAAGGAGGATTGCTGATAAAGTGTTGTGTTGAACACACACACATACACACACATTTAAAATGGTGATTATGTAAAGAAAAAAATGTCTTCTCAACCCAGGATGACCCAGTATTTAAGAGCAACAAACACAAAGCTTTATGAGTTTATTTTTATGCATGTGCTTAAAAAACAAAACAAAACAAAGACTCTACGTCTCCTGATTACATTGCAACATGTTTTTATAGTCTCTGATGGTATCAAGGCAACTATCTTTTAATATTTCCTTCTTCGTTTTTGTTTTTAATCTTCTGCATTTTACCTGTGATATGTAGTCTACTAATAAACATAAGCTAGTAGTGTTTGGTACCATGTCGTTCTATTTATTCCTTGTCTCTCCACTCTCCATATTCTCTTTTACCAAAGCTCTTTTCCTCTTTAAAAAAAAAAAAAAATGGTGTAGTGTTACTTGAGCAGTTGATACACCTGAATATTAGATTAGACTAGCTGGATGTGAAACCTAGCTTTTGCTAGCAAGCTTGTTTTCTGCTATGTCACTAACATACCAAAGTGATTAAAAAAAAATAATATCATTTACATACACACGCACAAGCATACACATGTGGTAACCAGATGGCTGAATTGGTAGAGCATCAAATACAATGATACCTTGTGTGGTGTTTGGTTACTTACATTCTGAATTCAAATCCTACACAGGTGTGACTTTATTTTTTATTCTTCTGAGGTTGGCAAACTAATGACTTGACAATGGATCAATCAATTTAATTGAAGAAAAGAAATAGAATTTGACATTTAACACCTTTTCAAATAATGGTTGGGATTTGTGCATCGGTGCTTTGAACTTGCACCAAAGTTTCCTTTGGTCTAGTTCCTACAGAGAATGGACCACAGGGAGTCTCTACAAAGTAGCTTGACCTGCTAGAAATATCAGCTAAATCTGTTTAAAATTAGAAACACAGTAGCTACATTGCATAATGTCCTTGTAAGTAATAGCTGGGCTGGAATGCTTTCAATTAATTAAAAAATCTGCTTGATAGGATCTTATCAACAATATGTCCCTGAGAAAATACTAGAAAGAGAGGGAGCATATTAAACCAGCTGTTGGTTTAAGCAGGCTACATGAGACATGGCTCATTAACAGGCACGCTGAACTACTGAAAAACTTCATGGTAATCTTTCATTAGGGATGCCATTCAGAAACCTTCATGGGTCACAGATTGTCCACGACTGTATTAAATCAATGTCTGTCAACCAATTTCCTTGTCCCGTATTCTGCCCCCACCTACCACTTTACTGTTCTGATTCCCTCCCACGCAAGATTACAAAAAGGTGGTCCTGTATATATCAACACAGTTTTGTATATAGGCTTTGGATGGTTTTAATGAGTCTAGGACATTTACCCCACCATGGATAATAACACCCCCAAGGGCAATTACCCCTGAAATCAACAGATGATGATTTAAAACTGCTTAATATATTGGAGAGCGAGTAATTAACCAAGCGGGGGAATTGTCCTAGGGGTGTAATTGTCCTGATATGGGGTTTTAATACCATGATCTGGTGGCACCTTGCCTGCCTTCAGCAGAGTCCTCTCTGTTGTATGCATTCAAATAAGCTCTCTCGTTTGAGGATATCTTCTTCCCTCTGTCCTTGGATACAGGGAGGAAGATGTTCTTGGAGGCTCTGTAAAGGGGTATGGATACTGCCTTTCCCTCTGGTTGTGTGGTTATGAAGCTCATTTTGCAACCACATGGTTTCAGCTTCAGTCCTAGTGTGTGGCACCTAGGATGACAGTCTTCTATAGCCCAAGGCCAACCTTTAATTTGTGAGTGAATTTAGTAGAGGGGAAACTCAAATAGTAAGTTATGATTTAAGGCCAGTTTGACTGTTATTTCTAGTAGTCCATGTACCTTAACATTTAATGTAATCTCTGTCTATAATTCTGTCAC
>NC_142938.1:9643257-9667901 GCF_046866305.1 Octopus bimaculoides
AAATTTGTATGTATATTGATGAGGTTTTGCTGTACATCAATTTGAATCAGTAATTTAAAAAAATTTTTTTTTTTTTAATTGTATTTCACTTCATATATTAAGACTCCAGTGCTCTTTTGTCAAGCATAACTGCTATTCATAATCCTTCTTTTCCAGAGCATTATCTCTTCAAAATTCCTTCCTTGTCCATGTTTTCTTGCAATCATTAACTTACCAACATCAGTTGCATTAAGTCTCACTTTTGAAATCTAAAACAAAGAAAAATTTTAAGTTGGATTGTCACTCCCTGCAATTCTATCACCACTAAATGTTATACTTTCTGATGATGAAGAAATAATTGTCGTTTAACTCATTAAGATAACTCATGGAACGCTCTTCAATGTGGAGAATGTAGAGAAAAAGTAAAGCTTGGAAAGAAATGAAGCATGCTGGAGATGTAATGTTAGTGTGAATGAATGATGGAATGCAAATGTGTTTTGAGAGAAAGAGCAGTTTGAAGATGAATCAGATGTAGTGTGTAAGAGAGAAGACTGCGCTGATAATGGACATATGATGCATAAGGTGACAGCTGGGTAGTGAATTGTCAAGGCAGTATCCAGTGGGAAGAGGAAAAAGTAATGGAGCCCTGTGGCTGAAATTGACCATAAATATTGCAAAATTTTATCATTTCTTGTTCCTTTTTCAATTAACCTTACACTGATATAAACTCCTGTATAAACTAAATGATGGGTTTCCTCACAGTTTCCATCTATGAAATTTCAGTCAGTCACATTGGTCAACTTGGGACTGTTGTAGAAGATGCTTGCCCAAGGTGCTGCACAGTGAGATTGAACTTGGAACCACATGATTGCATAAAAAATTTCTTAATCATACGACCATTCTGCTGCTCATCCTATGTTTATTTTGCTTCAGTATTTTGGTTTGAGCTGTCTTCCCCTTCAATTCAAATTATTTGTTAAGTTTTTGTTGTGTGTCTCATTATCTACTTACCATTTTCTCTTTTAGAATTGGAACCACTAAGAAAGGAATTGGTCCAACATATGCCTCTAAGGTATGCAAAATCTGTTGTTGATTCTAAAATTCTGATAACTTCTGGCATTCTAATGATTTTTTTTTTTATATAAAGAAGTCTCATAAAATAAATATTTTACCCAGAAGTCTAATTTGTAATTGCTTTTTTCACCTTTTGATTCTACTGAGCCACATCTTGGGAATGTGTGCATGTCGTCTAACATCTTTGGGTCGGCTAAAGCCATCCAAGTGCAATAGAGTTAACAGAAACTGTGTAGAAGACCATCAAACAGACTTAAGTTACTCTTGAGTGGTAGACTGTCTAACATCACCATTTAGCCCTTGTGAGCCTTCAGTAACTAGTCCAAAGCTGCTAGTCTGGGATAACTCTACCCGTCATAAATGTTAGAGGTCTTATAGAAAGTCTATGACTAACCCATTTATGAGATCTTGTGTGAGAAGTTATCATTCAGTCTTGTCTTTTATTTGGATATACTATATTATCCAATATCCAGTTTAACTTTTCTTTTTTTATGGGTGTTTAGTTGCAATTTTTAGCAGGTTGAGTGAGCTTGTAGAAAATCTCTTGTTTGTATGTGAAAAGTTTGCTTGTTAGAATTTTGGCTGAAGTTTTAATTATTTTTTTCAATCAAAATGAAAAATAAAAGAGTATTAATCGACCAGTAATCTTCTATATGGTCAATTAACCTGCTAGAAATAGCAGCTGAATCTCCCATAAAACACATCCTTTTGTCTTAAACATGATGGACATTGGATAATATCTCTGAATAAAACACAAAATACTAATGGCTTGAATTTGGTAATACATCTGCAGATTCAAGAGATGACTTGGTGTTAAACAGTACTAGCGGCCAACATATATTGGTCTTTTGTTGAATCAGTTTCTAAACACCAGTTTCATAATTGCAGTAAAGTTATTCATTCAGAACAATAAACTTAATTATTTTATTAAATATCCTCCAAATTCTTGATAATTTTTCAAACTTAAAAGAAAAATTTGCATTAATTTAAAATTAACTGGTTGGTTGCCAAGTTAATATATTCCTTGGAGATATCAACATATCTCCTGTGGGAGCATCTACATGATTGCTTGACGTGCTAAACAGTCACCAATTCTCCCTCAAAGCACATCCCTGCCATTTCAAAAGAGAAAATAAAATGGAGGGGGTGCATTATCAACACTATCCTAGGATTATAAAGGTGGGGGTTCTCAAAGTTAGAATTCTTTTTCATGATATCTGTTCAGCTAATGCTGACCTAAAATCTTGAGATTTCTTTATACAATATATGTATGTATACACATATTGTATGTACATAAACTAAATAATGTTTTAATATGATTGCTAGGCAACAAGGAATGGTCTGCGTATATGTGATCTTGTTGGTGATTTTAACCTATTTACAGAAAGGTAAGTATTTTCATGTCAATGATTTTGCTGTTGATATTTTCCTTATAACTTCATAAAATAGAATTGTTATATTTTCCTTTTATTGTTGTTACTGTGGAACATATTTAATATATACCATATACACTCAAGTCAAAGTCGATTTAAAAAAATTTTTTTAAGCAGCTTTTCGAGGGGTGGGTTTAAAAAGTATGGTGTCAACTATTGCATGAGCCCCTACTTCAAAAGATCTAAAATTCATATGTGAATGAATCCATAATATATCATTGGTGAAGTTCTTATTATATAAATGGTTAAAAATATATGAATTGTAGTGTTGCTTGTTCATTGAAAAACACATCTTACAGTCATCATCATTTAACATTGATTTTCCATGCTGGCATGGGTTGAATGGTTTGGCAGGATCCAGTGAGCTGCAAGGTTGCACCGTGTTCCTGCGTCAGCTTTGACATGGTTTCTATGGCTGGATACCCTTCCTTAATGCCAACCACTGTACAGTGTGTACTAGGTGCCATCAGTGGTAGTAAGGTTGCTGAATAACTAGCAAGAGAAGAAAAGAACAAGAAAAAATAAATAAAATAGTTTTTTTTTTCAACTAAGTGGGGAATGTACAGTGTGAACCGAAAGTCACGCACAAAATATGTTCAATATGCTCTGGAGTTGTTAAAGACATGCTTCAGTTTATCTAAAATTGAATGAAATAAAATAGTGATGAATACACATGCTTGTACATGATGAATAAATGACTGAATAATAATAATAATAATAATAATTTAAATAAAACGTCATGTTTTGGTGTGTGACTTTTGGCCCACCCTGTACTTGAGAGTGGGGAGTTGGCTTTACACTAGGTGTTGGGAGGTTAAAGTCTGACATACAAGCACAGGTGTCTTACTATAGAGGAGATGCATGACTACCCCACATTATATGTGGGTGGGCATTGTATCTCCTGTATAAGTAACATTTTCAAAAATCACAGGTCACATAACCCTTGGTAAATTGGTAAATATTTCATCTACTTTTTGCTTTTTGTTTTTTCACTGGTGAAAACCTGATACTTACCATCTAGCACTTGTCTTAAATCTAAAATTCCAGCCTAGTCTTCTTTAATTCCTGTTGTACATAAATTCAGATGGCTTCATAAATGTGATACATGCTCCATTTTGACAAAACTATAAAATGCAGCTGCATGTACCAGGTAAATAGTACTCAATAAGTGTTCCAAGGAAACTATATCTCAGCTGATCTGTGTACAGAGAAAGACTGCAAAAAGTGTGAAATATGTAAAATTGGTGGAAGATCTTGTAAAGTAAGAAATCAGTATTTACTTTGAGGAAAATTGTGTGTTGATATGATATAAATAAATGTCCAGTTGTTATTGGCCACCAGTACAGTGGTTACATCGTCAAATGGTAAGTTGACAAAGATTTGCTTTCAGGTTGTAATAATGTGTGTCAATAAGTATGTGAACCTTATAATGTTGCTTAACAACATTATAAAAAGGAATTTCTGTATCCTACCTTTATATGTACAAATTCATAGGTTGATCTGTTATTTCTGAAATGCTAAGGCTGACTTTTACTTGTGATTTAAGAATTTATTTCTAACGAAAAGAAGTGGTGGAGGTAACTTTCAGATGGGGTCGACTTCACTTGAGTATATATGGTATATAGATACTGTTGGAATGTTAGAATATATTGTTATATGTTGTAGTGCACTGTATACAATAAGCTCATTTTATATATATATATATATATATATATATATATATATATATATATACACACACATATATGTATGAATGTATATTTTATATGCACTGTTTATATATGTGTATAAGTTGCACTATTTCATACTTGATTTTGAGAAAAGCGCAAAACTATGAAGGGAAAATGTTTTGTACCAAGATTTTAACACTAAATTAGGGATATGACTTATACATGAGTAAGTACAGTATATTACATTTTAATTATATATATGTATATACATATATATATATTTTGATGTTACCAGTACCGTTATTAATTTCTCTGGTGATTCAGATAAACAGCCTACTGCTGGTACACACTGCTGGGAAACAACACAAAATCTGAGTAAGCTTTCTCATCTAGTTTGTAATCCGACCAAATTTTATTTTAGAAGACTTCTACCTCCCAAAAAAAAAAAAAAAAAGAAAAAAGAAAGGAAAGAAAAAGAAAAGAGAGTTGTTTTGTTAAATCAATTTGTTTTGCCAGTTGCTATATTTTTACATGTTTCTCAGGGTAGTCCTACATGTTTGAGTATGGGGCTTCACATGTGGCCGTTGCTTTTGCAAGAAAGCAAGTTACATGCACACACATACCACACCATACACAAATATCTCTCTTTTCCACTTGTGAGTATATCTCTAGCTGACTTAGTAACTCTCTTGCTTGGCAAGGACCTTAACATGTTTTTGCTTCAGTGTTTTATCTCCTGTGTGTATCTATATTTGGTGGGATGGACAAGTCCCGAGATTCACTACCGTCTCTCCATTTCCATTTTTATTCACCTTATTTCTTTTTTTTTATTGTCCTTTCTAAAATTTGATCAATGAGTTTGTAGCAAATGCTGTTAAATGAATCACTATTTTTTTCTTTTTCTCATGTATTGTGACAGATATAAAATTCTTTGTTCTGATTTGTTGAAGTTTTGTTTTTTAAATATTATATACACTCCTTTATATCATTCTTGCAGGGAGTGCACAGTGAGTATTTCAGCCCCACTCTCATCTCTTTTCTACAAGCGTTTACACTAAACTTCAACTGTTATTAATTTTCCATTGTAGATTCAAGAATCTCATTGACTATCACAACACCTCATGTCCAGAGCTGACTTGGAATGTGGAAGAGGAACTGGGAAAATACAAGGTTAGCGCTTAATATTGATCTCTTTGTAGATAACAGAAAGGCAATTTGGACAGTAATAACAGCTATGTGTAAACATTACATGCAACTCCTCTACAAGAACCTTTTCTGTACCCCACTTCTCTCATGCTTTAACCCCTCGTCCCTCAGCATAAAACTAACCCCATCCTTTTGCAGGGTTTGTAAGTCTTGTGAGTTGCATGGCAATTTCACTAGTGCCAGTGGCACAAAAAAAAAAACAAAAAAAAAAGAAAATGACACTGCACATGCTGTAAAGTGGTTGGCATTAGGAAGGGCATCAGGTTGTAGAAACTATGCCAAAGCAGGCATTGGAATACAATGCAGTTCTTGGATGCATCAGATCCTGTCAAACAGCCAAACCCATCCCAGCATGAAACATCATCATCATCATCCTTTTATGTCTATTTTTCATGCTGGCATGGGTTGGATAAATAGATACCATTGCATCAGCCAGGAATCAAACCTGGGCTGTCCACATGACAGGTGAGCATTCTACCAGATGATTATCACACACATACATGCCACATATATTACTTTATTTTCCCCTTTTTTCTTTCTTGTGTAGATCTTGTGCAGCCAAAATAGTGGGATAATTCTTAGTGACATAAAACGGTAGTTGAGGCTTTAATGAAAATAAGTTTCTAAGTGCAGATTAAAATTAGTCAACAAAACATGACAACATTTAAGAGCAAGGTTTTATGTGACTGTGAATACAAGGTTATTTTAAATGCCACACATGTTTAGAGTGGATAATTTTGCTGTGATAAAAATGAGAGAATAAACAGAGTTTTTAAGTGAACTGACAGAGATGAGTTACTGTTTGTTGTATTCATTCAGCTAAGCATCTACTAAATCACATGTTGAGATGAACTGAACAAAGAGTCTTGCTTGAAGTATAGATGTTGTCAATGCAACGGATGTGAAAGAATGTGTAGCTATTCTGTGACATTTGGATTGGTTTTGTAACTGTAAACAGTTATTTAAGCTGCAGTGGTTTGTGTGTTTAATAGTTGGGCATTCACTTATCTACCCTTGTTCATGCAACCTGTGTGAATTTGGCTTAGTCGTGCTAAAACACAAAAAAATATGTAGCTTGTGGTAGCTGCTGATAAATCTATAAATGGCTTGTGACAAGTAAAGCTGTAAATTCCCAATGTATCATGTCCGTTGGAGAAGTTGGATTTACAAGATTACAACACTGGTGTGTAAAGAAGTGGTATGTAACTTCCTAAATAGTTGTCTATCATGGCTGGTAAATAGTTGTGCTAATTGATCAATTCACTATGCAGGTGTCACCTTATGCACCATACCTTGCAATGATGGCTGAATGAAAAGTGGGAGCCATCAAAAAAAGCTATTGCAGTGAAAGCTGTCAAGGAAGGGCCTTCTGAATGGGGCAAGGATCTGAAATATAAAGGCATTCAATTCTGAGATAAGGGGTGCTGAAACCCATAAAGCCAAATGTGTGCTGTGTCTTTATACACTTGGAATGGTCCATAAGTTGTAATAAAAGTAATAATTTCTCTGAATCAGTGTTGTAAACATCTAGGCTATCTTAGCAGCATTGTAGGCCCCTGAGAAAATCTAATGTAATGGACCCAACAGTATTTATTTGACAGCAAGGCAAAGTATACATAGACCAGAATTGGCCCCCTAGATCCATGGGGCCTTGAGGCAACTGTCCAATGTGCTCATACCTCAAGATGGCACTGACAAACAGTCTACATTCTTTTGAATATAGCAGTTTTAACAGCTTGTGTTCTTGAAAAGGAAAGCAGACAGTAAATTTTGGTATGAATTTTACATCTGCATACCCTTGTCACAAATAACATGGTAACATGGACAGATGCACATGCTCACACACACATTATTGCTAAAACTGTGTTACAGACACTAGAGATTCTTTAAAGTAGCAGTTGTCTAATTTGCAAATATTAAAGCCCCCTCTCCCCATGCAATACTGCTTTTTTTTTTCCTCTTTGCATCCCTCTTTTAATGCAAAGACAAATTGAGTTTGCATTGATATAATTCTGTCTTTACCAGGATGTTGAATATGTTTAAAAAGTGGGGAAAAACATGTTCGTTTTATTAAACATGTCTATTTGTCCACCCATTTTGCAATCTTCACATCCTCTTCTCTTAGTTGATTGAAACCCCACTCTTTTCTCACCTTCCTGTGAAAAACACTGCTCTGGTGTCAGGAAATATTTCACTTTAGGTGAGTCACTGATCTTCAAGACACTTCAAATAAGACCCTCCACATAACAGTACAATTCACATTTATAGGACTGCTGTGCACACACACACACACACACACACACACACACACACACACACATCTCAAACTGAATTCAAATTATAACCATTTGATTGCTTGGTAGAAATTCACTCATTAATATACTACAACCACTGGCTTAACAACGTACAGTTACTTCTTTCACTGTTGCAATGGCCTCTTTTCCATTGAAGGAAATGTCATCTGGCTGGTGACTTTGATGTGGTTGATGTTTAATTTGAATTACTGTCAGCTGATGTTTGAACTAGATGATGTATGAAGGCAAACATTGGAAAAAAAAGAAACAAAGAAAGCGACCAGCCTTTGTTTCATTCTATGTCCATTGTTTTTGTGATGTGGTTCCTGGTGACACTCCTTAAATGTTTAATTGAATGCATTTAGGTCAAGGTAGAGAGTTCACTGCTGTGTGTGTTTGTGTGCATACACACACACACATACACATTAATAAGATATCTCCCAGACAGCAATACTCTTACACCTTACGATACTAATAATCTGGCGTTAGAACTCAATTTACAGCTAATTTTGTTTTCCATTCTTATTAATTTAATTTCATATTACACTCTGTAATTATGTGTGTGATATTGAACACTATACTCTAAATCATCAACATAATTATGTGTGTCTTCTCTTTGTATAAGTAAATACATATCTACTAAATGCTTTTTACAATGCATAGGATTATTAAATCACTGTATGAGCTGTAGATATTTCTCTCTTTCTATATATTTATCTACTATGATGTGTGTATGTACATATATTTACTTGCATGTATATTTGTATGTATATATGAATACATACACACACACAATGGACTGAATGACAACATTGCATACGCATGTCTAAATAATTTTCTTATCTTGGATACATATTTATTTCAAGTTTTGTATATATGTACATATTTGTCTATATAAAATCAAAATAAGCAATAAGGATATCCAGAGGTAATGCAGTACGATTGTTTCATGCGACTCCATTTAATTGAACAATGTAAACATTACATCAAATATAAAATGTAGAGCAATCTTCAGCTGCACAAAGACATAGAAATTTATTTGTGTATATATGTATATATGTATATGTAATGGTAAACTTACTTGGAAATGGATGCGTGGCGTTCAATTAACCCTTTCTTTACCAACCCGGCTGAAACCGGCTCTGTCTGTTAGTACTGCCGGTGGCTCGTAAAAGCACCCACTACACTCTCAGAGTGGTTGATGTTGGGAAGGGCATCCAGCTGTAGCAACTCTGCCAGATCAGATTGGATCCTTGTCCAGCCATCCGGTTCACTAGTCCTCTGTTAAATTGTTCAACCTATGCTAGCATGGAAAGCGGACGTTAAACGATGATGTTGATGATATATATATATAAGCCTATGTATATATATGTCTATGTATATATGCATATGTATATATACATAGATATACATATAATACATTAATATATATATGTATATATATATTGTCCAACCCATGCTAGCATGGAAAGTGGACGTTAAACAACGATGATGATGATATATATAATACATTGAAAGACTGCTTGAATCTTGCTTGCTTGCAATGTTACTCAGCAAAACTGGTGCATAATCGGGAAAATTTTATGAATTAAGTCCCTCCTGAACTGTAAATATGAATGGAATAAAACAAATTTCCTGTAAATCAGACCAGTGGTTGTAGAGATACTAGTTGTTTTCACAGTATAAATACCTAAAATGGTTTATAGTAGGAAAAAATTCTGAAAGTAAACTTTACTTGAAAGGGAAGTAACTCTTACTTTTCGATTAGACACAATGACTTGATGATAAAATATGATTTGTTTTTTACACTAAATATTTCTCTTTTTGTTTTTGCTAAACACAATATGTTAATCATTTAGAAATATTTTTAAGGGAATGTGATTTCAAAAATGTGAGTTGTGTGTACAGTAACTATTTATAGTTTAGTCTTCTTGAAATAGACAGTATGTTTTTATTAATTAGTTTCAACTGAATACTGTTACAAAAATTTATTTTGGCAAATTTTAAAAATATTTTAAAGTGAAAATGACCTCAAAAATACGGTAAATATTTTGTAAAAGACCCATTTGTAACCTCAGTGTAAAATAATTTTTTCTATAGGTTTTTTTCGAGTGCATTCAACGTATCTCTCCTCCAAAGATTTTACTGCTATTTCTAGCAGACCCTGCTGCTATGTAACAGCTATTTGCAACAAAGGACCCAAAATACCTCTCACGTGGTTGAGGACATGCAAGAAATAGCAGCCAAATCTTACCTTTTCTGGGGAAAGGAGCCGTTTACACGTGATTTCGATGTCACATTCATTGAAAGCATGCGAAATATCCTGGGAATGAAAGAAAAAAAACCCCACAAAACAGAACTTTGTTGCTGGGAAACTCAGACTTTCCTGGTGACCCAGCGGGTCAAGGGTAGTCTAGTACAGTGCTACTCAAAGTGGTAATCTGCAGACCAGTGCTGGTACACGGAGAGTTGCTAGAAAAGAAAGAAGCATTGTAAAATGCTTATGTAAAATTGCATTGTTTGTTTACAAAATAAATATAAGATAAAAAAAAAAAATTGTCAACATTTATTATATTCATTATATATACTGTTTCCTGTATAAATTAATATTACTAAGAAATATTACTGGTCCCTGATATAAAAAAAAAACAAAAAAAAACTACCGGAATGCCACATCCGATAGTTTGAGAAGCACTGGTCTAGTATATATTATATATATGTATGTATACATATACATACATACGGATATATATATATATATATATATATATATCCATACATATATAATATTGTATGACTGCTCCCCACTACCCACACCCCCATCCTATTTTTCTAACCAGTTCCTACACTCATATTCTTGTTACTTGTAAGTATACCCTAACACTACACCATCTCTCTTCTGCTCTCTCTTACATTTTTGCTGTTTCTTACTCCCTCTTTCCCTTTGGTCACTCTCTCTGTCTCCTCTCTCTCGCTCACTGGCTGACCATGTACCTCCTCTATATCAAGGCATGTATTTCTGCCTCTATTTCTCTGATACACTCTAACCTTTCATCATTTGATACTGGTTTTTCCTCTTCCACAGATTCCTTCCATTTTTAAGTATCGATACTTCTTAGTGCAGCTGTCTTCATCCATACACATCACATAACCATACCAGCGTACTTTCTCTTGCACACTACTTCTGATGCCTCTGATACTCAATATTTCTCTTACCAACTTTGCTCTCAGAGCATCCTCCTCCACTGCTAATTTGGTCACCTAGGTAACCAAAAATATCTACTACCTCTAAGGATCTCCCTGGGAACTGCCACACACAAAAACTACTCTCTCTGTTAACCTTCTTGTGGTTCTACGATACCTCATATGTGTCCATAGTTTGCCCTGGGTGCATTGGATGGAATTTCTACCTATACTTTTCCTACATGTCATATTGGGTTATTTCCCTCAAGGGATTAGTTATTTATTTGCTTCCCTGTTTACTAATATTTCAGTCTTTACAAAATTAACCTTTCGTATCAGACCTTGCTTCGACACTTGAAATTTCTTTTCTAATTCTACCATAGTTTTACTTACAAGAACAAGGCCATCAGCATAGAGAAGCTCCTATGAGTAACCAGTTTTTAATTCCTCTGTTATGGCCTGGAGGACTATGATAACCAAGAGTGGGGCTGAGAACTGAGCCTTGGTGAATTCCTACCTGCACACTAAATTCATTACTCATTGCTGACTTTCACCTTACTAACAGCATTCTTCTAGATATCTTGGACAGCTCTCACCAGCTACTCATCTACCTCTAGCTTCTGATGTGACCACCAGATGAAGAAGTGAGGGACTCTGTCAAAGGCTTTCTCCAAATTGATAAAAGCCAAGTACAGTAGTATATTTTTTGCTAAATACTTCTCCTGCTGTTGGCTTACTAGGAAGATAGCATCAGTAGTGCTTCTTCCTGACGCAAAACCAAATCCTAACCTTAACCTACAAGAGATGTAGGTTAGCTCACTTCTTAATAGACTTCTATATTAACTCACTGCCGGCTAAACATTTCCTCTACTCCTTCCTGTTTTTGTTAGCTTCCTTTACATTGTAAAATTCTCTCATGTGAGACTTTGGTTCATTCAATCATTCATTTGCTAGCTGCCAATTATAAGATATGGAAATTGTTGCTGATTTTTCTCTCCTTCTAAATATGCAATATAACATTTCTGCTCACAAAAGCTGTGTATAAATCCATTTACTCACTCACTCACTCATTTGTTTCACACACGTATGTACACACACACACACACACACACACACACACACACACTATATATATATATATATATATATATATATATATATATATATATAAGTCAGTAAATAGTGGGGTTGTGTTAACTGCATGTGGAGAAATAATAGGAAAATCAAAAATAATAAATAAGGCAGAATGCTCAACTGGAAGCATATTTTAATAAAGATTTCTAACCGGCTTTCATTGCAAAGCAAATTTTCAAGAAGAGGGAGAATGAAAATGTTTTTTACAAAGAAGTACAAAATGAAGAAAATAATATATAAAAAAATAAATATACCAATACATTATATTGTCTTTGAGCTTTTGAAGTTCAATGGTAATTCATGTATATAATGGTTGGAAAAATAAGGATGCATGAGAATTGAGAGTTGTGTTAGGTTTAAAGAAAAGGGCTAAAAGTTTGTGTTAAGCAGGAAGTGTGGTGTCAAAACAGGAAGTGTGTGTAAGGGGAGACAAATGTTTTTAGTTCATAACTCCAACTAAAAACATTTGTCTCCCCTTACACACACTTCTTGTTTTGACACCACACTTCCTGCTTAACACAAACTTTTAGCTCCTTTTTTTTAAACCCAACACAATTCTCAATTCTCATGCATCCTTATTTTTCCAACCATTATATACATGAATTACCATTGAACTTCAAAAGCTCAAAGACAATATAATGTATTGGTATATTTATTTTTTTATATATTATTTTCTTCATTTTGTACTTCTTTGTAAAAGACATTTTCATTCTCCCTCTTCTTGAAAATTTGCTTCGCAACGAAAGCCGGTTAGAAATCTTTATTAAAATATGCTTCCAGTTTAGCATTCTGCCTTATTTATTATTTTTCATTTTCCTATATATTTATATCATCATCATCATATGTCTATCATCATCATTGTTTTGTCTTTGTCACTGTCCTCTTTGATGAGTCTGAGCGCCACATCTTTCTGTTATGTATAAATATATACATTTACGATTGGCTGTCAGCACACTATATATCTGTGTAGGTACATCTTATCTTGCATGTATAAACTGCATCTTTTGTGTTGCATTATTTAACACATTTTCTGCTTATATAATCTATTTCTTAACTCTTTGTTTTATAAATAATATGTCAAAATTGTTAGAATGAAAGACAAAATGCCTTACAGTATTCAAATATAACCCTTTATTTTCCAAGTTCAAATCTTTCCAAATTCAGCTTATCATCCTTCGCAAGTTGATAAAATAAGTACCGGTCATATCCTAAGTTTGATAGAATCAACCGTTACCTCCACCCATGAAAAGTTCTGGCCTTGCACCTATGCTATGACTCCTCATTATTTTTCTACATGTGAGTTCAAATCTTGCTAAGGCTTACTTGGCATTTTATTCTTCCAGGGATGTAGAATAAGTACCAGTTATATTGTATTGGATTGGATTACCTATGTTCAACCCACTGCATGTTCTCTCCACCAACCGCACTCTTATGTGGAGGCCATGAATCTGAGCTTGAGATCATACTGGTTTGATGGGCCTACTCTGCCACTCAGGCTCAACATGACTTGGCAGAGGGGTGGTGCAGTTTTTATGCTCTTACCCAGGAGTAGTTAAGTTGATTACATCGACCCCAGCCCTCAGTTGCTACTTATTTTATTGACCCTGAAAGGATTAAAGGTGAAGTTGGCCAGTTATATATATTGGGGATCAATATTGTCAACTGTTCCCCTCTCCCCACAAGCTCTGCATGTGGGTTCAAATCTTACCATGGTCAATTTGCATTTTATTCTTCCAGGTTCAGTAAAATAGATACCAAAATATGACAAAGTTGATTAAATCAATGCTGTTTCCCTACCCCCCACCCCACCTTTATGTGTGTCAGAAATTATTATTACTCTTCTTCCTGACCTGATCCACTTACTTCATCTCTTTACTTCCCATGGGGTACAGGCCATTGGCCACTTTGCTCTACCTTTCTTGACTCTGAGTTGTCTTTTCTGCTTCCTTCCAATTGGAAAGCCTTCTCGTAGATCTTCTTGGTTTTGAATTGTCATTGATCCTTCTGTAACTTTGCCATTTTTTTGGAAGAGGTGGTCCATATTGGTCTGGCCTCTGACCTTGACCTATTCAGCATGAGAGATTCCCTCAGGATCTTGCACTTTGCTGGCACAGCTCTCATGGCCATTGAGACACACAGACAAGCACATTGCAACAAGGATTGGACCTTGTGGTGGAGCCTAGTCCAGGATCCTGGGAAAAACATTTTTGGACACCCGACAGCTGTCACTGTATGCAAGTTTCCTTTCTTCACACCATCAATGTTTATCCAAAGTAAAGGTTTCAGATTCGACTGATAGAACTTGCACTGGTGCCGTTGCAGGCTTTGCTGTCAAAATGCAAAGAACTGAAACCGATGCCACAAACCATCTTGTCCACCTCTCTAACAGTTCCATTACTCTATCACCCTCGTTTGGTACTTTTATTCTATTGATCTTGAAAAATGAAATTGATCTCAATTGGATTTAAATACAAAGTTTAACAAATACAAGGCACTCTGTCTGATTTTCTAACAACTGCCGATGTTATCACCATTTAAAGGACATTGCTACCCCTAATTCAGAAATAAAAATTCCTTGTTCAAATCCAATCTTGAACAATGCACATGTCCAGGAATAAAACACCTGATAATGATCTGAGATCGAACCTGTTAAACTGTTGCATAGATGTAAATAAATGTTTCTTATGTACACTAATTACATTAGTCAAGCTGGTGTCCTCATCTTGATAGTTACTTTCACTACATCTTGGCTGTTGTACACTCCAGCCTTCTTCAGGTGTCTTGTGTTGAACTCAGTTGTTGAGCAACAATCAAATTGAGGGTACCAGTCCGACTAATGTAAATATAAATTCCTCATCTCTGAAATAGAGAATTGTAAATTCTTTTTTTTCTTTTTTTAAATGCAAAGATAAAATTGTTTCAAAAATAATATTATTCTCTCATCTGGCATTTAAACATATAATCAGCACCCTTTTATTCTCATTTAGTAAATCACCTTTGCAAAATAACTCCCTGCTTAAGTCTTTAGTTCTTCATTCGAAGGGGGTTGGTGCCTTTTTGTAATGTAATTCCTTTATTTATTCTTCAGCCAACTAACAAGACTGTCAATAAATGATAAGGAGTTTGGTCTCCTTCGTCACAGGTCTCATTCTCTTCTTTTAGTTGTTACGAGAAAAGGTGAAACCTTTTGTGGTAGACTCTGTCCTCTACCTGAATAATGCCATTAAAAATGGACGGAAGATTCTTATTGAAGGTGCTCAGTCAACCATGTTAGATATAGACTTTGGTAAGTAACATATTCATTATTTACATTCAGCTTTCTTTCTCTCTCTCTCTCTCATTACTTTATATACTGTATTTAATGGCAAAAAAATGCACTTTAAATAAGCCCCCCCAAAATGTCTAAAACAATCACCTCAAGTACTATATATAAAGTTGGGCCTCCCATAAGCTCCTATTGGCTAGTTTTAATCCAGACGGTCTCTTCTACTTAGTCTGACCCCATTTATAATTACAAGCTTTTTAGATACAGTATTGTTTTCTGCTATAGCTAAAGTACTTTACTAATGTTTTGTAAATATACAACTAGATTGGTTTAAATATGACATCCTTTACTGTACTAAAAACTTTTTTCCTAAAAGAGAATGTGTTTATGTATGTTTATGTATCATATATATATATATATATATATATATATGTATATATAATTAGAAGAAAGAAAGGGATGAAAAAATCCTGGCAGGTATCAATAAAGCACTCAGTAATAAAACCATCTGGTTAACAATATTCAACAATTGTACACCAGTAAATGTAAATAAAACACAAATCCCAGATAAATCCTCATGCATTTGTCAGCTTTATATGGTCAGATCTATAATAAGGATGTAATTTTCTCTATATGTATATATATATATATATCAGGCACTTTGCATATACACGTATGACATATATATATACACATGACAATGAGGGTTCCAGTTGATCTGATCAACAGAACAGCCTGCTCGTGAAATTAACGTGCAAGTGGCTGAGTACTCCACAGACACATGTACCCTTAACATAGTTCTCAGGGAGACTCAGTGTGACAGTATGTGACAAGGCTGACCATTTGAATTACAGAAACAACTCGTTTTTGCCAGCTGAGTGGTCTGGAGCAATGTGAAATAAAGTGTCTTGCTCAAGGACACAGGATGTGCTCACTGCTTTAAAAACCTTCCCAATACTGGTTTCAAATTAGGGTTAGGGTTTTGTTCTGGCTATATTTTAACCCTGAAAGGATGAAAGGCAAAGTTGACCCCGGTGGTATTTGAACTCAGGACATAAAGTGGGAAGAAAAGCCACTAAGCATTTTTCCCAATATGGTAATGGTTCTGCCTATTCGCTGCCTTATAACCAGAACAAATATTACAAATCTTTTTGTCTGATGTTCAAACATTTCTGCCAATCCACCGAGGCACAAGACCAGACATTTACAAGAGAAAGAAAGTGCAGTGGATTACATCAACTCTGGTATGCGACTGGTGACAAGTTATTTTAACCTACATAGAGCCATCTGTCAAAGAACTCTAAACCTATGTTTGCATATTGTTTATAGACTACAACAAAACATTTGATAGTGAGACATGTGGAATGAAAAATATTCCCTGATTAATTATCAACAAAGATGACATAGAAAACCTTGTGACTACAGCAAATGACAATGTCCTGTGGAATGAAAATGAATGTAAACAAGACAAACTACTGTAAGTTAGCCTTGACTGGCGACACTGGTGTAATTTAGTTCAAATTACTGCTGGCCAATGTCTCCTTGACTAGTGACATTAATGTTGTTGGTGTCCAGTTTGTAGGTCAATGACTGCATAGATGGGGGGGGGGGGGGCCCTGTTGATCTGACAGTCATACTTTGCAACATAGTGAACTCTGCCAAATGCATCCATGAACCAAGTGTTCATGGTAAATAAGACAGCATGTTAGATCAACCACACACACAGTACAGGTTACCTTATAACCAAATGGTGGGATGAACCTATTTATTTCATTATGTCTGTAGGTCAGTTCATCAACTGGAAATGTCGTGTGTGACAGGGTGGTATCCTATGCATGGCAGAGTGGGGCAAGATTTAATCTCGATCAACTTCATGCTGTGAAACCAAACCGGATGTGCTTGAGATGTCATTTACAAAACCCCTGACTTATTATATTATTACTGTCACCAAAACCACTGTTCCATTTGTAACTAGTTGTTATCTGACTCTGTTTTAGGTCCCTATCCATATGTGACCAGCTCAAATTGTAGTGTCGGTGGTGTGTGTACTGGACTTGGTATCCCACCTCGTAACATTGGCAATGTCTACGGAGTGGTGAAAGCTTATTTGACTCGAGTTGGTGCTGGAGGATTTCCTACAGAGTTATTAGATGTGAGTATTATGTGCATATGTGTATAATATATATATATATATATATATATATATATATATATATATATTATATATATTATATATATATAGTTTCTTTCTCTTATCTGACTCTATCATATTGATAGCTTGGTGAGTAGTTGTTGGTAATGGTGTTTAACCCTTGGCTGGCTTTGATTCAGGACTGGAACTACCGTAGGTTGGTTGCTAAACAACAATTCAATGAGTACAAGCCAACCAGGGAATCTCTTTACATGGTCACTTGGTTTGCTAGAAATAGCAGCCAATTATACCTAAAATCACACTCTATTGTCTAAAACATGGAAGAACATAAAAAAAAAAGGATGGTCACATCTGGAACATAGATTTGCTGGATAAGAACCCAGGATGATGCAAGAAAGAACACATTGGATAATAGCTGGAATGCTTTTGATCATTAATCTGCTGGAACAGAACAGACTCTGGACTCAATGAATAGGGATTAATGCCCCGCATGCTCTCTGATTCAGCTTGTTGTTTAATCTTTTAGCAGTTCTAATCCAGGAGACCTATAATCAAAGATTTTACATCTGGTGTCTGTCCTGCCTTTTATTCATACATGCATGGTGTATCTAGGACTATATTATCCAATGTGTCTTACCTTGTTTAGTCCTCGGTTACTTCTAATCCAGTTGACCTATGATCATAGAAGTGACTCTAGGTGTGACTCTCTTTTATTCAGACATAGTGTATCTAAGCCTACATTATCTTATGTGTCCTTCCTTGTTTAGCGTTTAGTTAGTTCCAATTCAGCAGATTTATGACCGTAGGTGTTGCAGAGTAAATATAATCTTTTAGACATTGTAAATATTAAAAAAATATATCAATTTAGATATTTTAAATATTAAAAAAATATATCAATTTAGACATTTTAAATATTAAAAAAATATATCAATTTAGACATTTTAAATATTAAAAAAATATATCAATTTAGACATTTTAAATATTAAAAAAATATATCAATTTAGACATTTTAAATATTAAAAAAATATATCAATTTAGACATTTTAAATATTAAAAAAATATATCATATTTTCAAATAATTTTCAAAACTCCACTGAAATCATTCTTCAGTCTTAGTCCTGTTTGGTTGTCATTGTTATTTCTGTTATTATTTGTCATTTGGTGTAATTCCTGTTTATCATTTGATATTATTTCTTTTGTTGTCATTTGCTCTCATTTCTGTTATTTGCCATATGTTCGTTGTCTGATATTTATTATTATTTCTAATTTGATAACATCCCTGTTATTATCCTGCCATATAATGTGAATAAACTGTTTGTGAGCTAAAAATTATTTCTTCACAGGATCTGGGTGACTTGTTGCAAAAACGTGGTGCTGAGTTTGGTGTGACCACTGGAAGGAGGCGTCGAATCGGCTGGATAGATATGGTTATGCTCCGATATTCTCACATGATCAATGGATTCTCAGCGTAAGTTGGTTCTCTGTTTGACTTCAGGACGTTCAATATGGTTGTTGTGAGATGGTCCGGTATATAAAGCATTGAGCTGCATCATGCATTTAATTCTGGTGCAGATATTTTATTGCATATCATTCAATTTAATCAACCAGGTCTCCTTTCCCCACTCCTACTCCATTTCTCACTTTGTGCCTATATTAAAAGGAATTATTTTATTTTCAATTTCTTATTTCTCCTATTTGCAGTGTTGCTATTACGAAATTGGATATTCTTGATGTTCTGAAGGAAGTCAAAATCGGAATAACTTACAAACTTGATGGTAAACCTATAGAGTCTATACCAGGTAAATATATATATACATGTATGTGTTGTGTTCATTTGTTTTACTTAATGCCTATTTTGCTGTGTTAGTATAGCTTTGTTGTGGGTAGGTGGCATTTATCATTGCCAATCCTTGCCTGCTTTTTATACAAGAGATTTTTATATTCCAGAGGAATTCCAAAGTGCAGCGCCAGTGAATGATTCGTGGATAGAAAATATCAAAATTCATCAGTTATAGGCGCAGGCATGGTTGTGTGGTTAAGAATCTTGCTTTGCAACCACATGGTTTCAGGTTTGGTCCCTCTACATGGAACCTTGGGGCAGCCAATGCCCTGTGAGTGAATTTGGTTGATAGAAATTATATGGTTGTCTATCATATGTGTATGTCTGGCTTTGTGTTTGTTTGTCCTCCATCTACTATTTTTCAGTCAATGTTGGTTTGTTTACATCCTTGTAACTCAACAGTTCAGCAAAATTGGCCAATAGAATAAGTATCAGACTTGAAAAAACGACAAATAGATACTGGAGTTGATCTGTTTAACCAAGTCCTTTAAGGCAGGGGCCCCAGCATCGCCACAATCCAATAACTGAAGCATGTAAAAGAAAGTTTAAAGGAGGAAATATTTCTAAAGTGGATTATAATTCATCTGAGGTGTTCCCTTTAAGAGATATTTAGTACATTTTTTTTTTTTTTGTCTTTGTTGCTTTTATTTTCTCTCAGCATCTGATGAAGACCTGAAGCGTGTAGAAGTAGAATATTTGACATTACCGGGATGGTTAACTTCGACGGAAAATGTTCGCAAGTTTGAAGATCTTCCTGAGAATGCACAGAAATATGTCCGTAAGATTGAAGAACTGTTAAATGTACCAGGTAAGAATGGCAGATATGATATCTTAATCTTTTTTTTTTTGTTGTTTTCTATCACTTCCCTCTTATTCCTTAGTAAAGTTTAAAAAAAAAATATAGCTGAATAGATTTACTACTAAATATCTAAGTATATTCGGACAATGAGCTGCCTAAATATATTTCCTTATTGTCCACAAGGGGCTAAACATAGAGGGGACAAACAAGGACAGACAAAGGGATTAAGTCGATTACATTGAACCCAGTGCATAACTGGTACTTATTTAATCGACCCCGAAAGGATGAAAGGCAAAGTTGACCTCAGCAGAATTTGAACTCAGAACGTAACAGCAGACAAAATTCCACTAAGCATTTTGCCCGGCATGCTAACGATTCTTATTTCTTTACTGCCCACAAGGGGCTACACACAGAAGGGACGAACAAGGACAGACAAAGGGATTAAGTCGATTACATCGAACCCAGTGCATAACTGGTACTTATTTAATCGACCCTGAAAGGATGAAAGGCAAAGTTGACTTCAGCAGAATTTGAACTCAGAACGTAACAGCAGACGAAATACCACTAAGTATTTCGCCTGGCGTGCTAACAGTTCTGCCAGCTCGCCGCCCTGCTAAATATATTTATAGCTGTCTAAATACATTTGCTGCCATCTATCTAAATATACACATGGTTTCCCTAGTGATGCCATCTGTTACAAGGGGGATAATCATTTCTTCATAACGAGGCAGTAAATTTGAGAGGGAAGGGTTAATACCATTGACCCCTGTACTTAATTAGTACTTCATTTTATCAACACTGAAAGGATTAGTGGTGAAGTTGGTCTTGGTGGAATTTGAACTCTGGAGCTTAACCCTGTAGCATTCAGATTATTTTGTCAATTGTAATACTTATTTATTCACATTGTTTTGAATTAATCATGCATTATCTTGTAGCTTTGAGAGTTCAATATGGTGATCGTTGATATTTAGAATTACATTGTGGAATAGGTGTAAGAGACCAGATCTGGTCAGTTTCACCATAAAACAGGTAGAATATTTAAGCAGGATACCATCATCATCATTTAACGTCCGTTGTTCATGCTGGAATGGGTTGGACGGTTTTACCAGGGCTGGCAGTCTGTTTTGGCATTGTTTCTATGGCTGGATGCCCTTCCTATATGTACCACTGGCTTGGGTGCCATTTGTGTGACACCAGTATCTGCCACGACTGCAGTTTTACTAGACTTGACGGGTCTTCCTCCTCAAGCACGGCAAATGGACTCGGTCATTGCTTCCATGTGGCCCAACGCTCGAAGCCCAGCATAATGCCAGATGGTCTCGGCCCTTGCCTCTGATATGGTCGGTTTGAATAATAATAATAGTAATGATGGTGTCAAATTTTGGCACAAGGCCAGCAATTTCGGGAAGAGGGAATGTTGATTACATCAACCCCCAGTGCTCAGCTGGTCCTTATTTTATTGACCACGAAAGGATGACAGAAAGTCGACCCTGGCGGGATTTGAACTCAGAACTTAAAGACAGATGAAATGCCACTAAGCACTTTTGCCCAGCGTGCTAACAATTCTGCCAGTTCACCACCTTGCTGCTGCTACTGCTGGTACTACTACTACTACTACTACTAACTACTACTAACTACTACTACTACTACTAACTACTACTACCACTACTACTACTACTACTACTACTACTACTACTAATGATAATGATAATGATAATGATAATGATAATAATAATAATGATGGTAATAATAATAATAACTTTCTTCTCTATATGTTTTTCTAACAGTGAAATGGATTGGAGTAGGCCAAGCCCGTTCTTCCATCATCCAAGTATTTTAAAAGAAGGAAGACGTGTCGCTGTTCTGCCATCTCCCCAGATGGTAACGAGACATCAAAGACCCTACTACTGCTGCAGTTCATGGGGGCTCTTCTTGCAGAGCCTGCATCTTGTAATTGTCTTTCATTTATGTTGGGGTGAAGAAACTTAAAGAATAATAATAATAATAATAATTATTATTATCATTATTATTATTTCTACATTTTTCTCGGTCATGGTGGAAACTTTAACAATAGAACATAGTTTTCCTTATATTTTAGAAAAGATTTAAAGAAATTAAAAAAAAAACCCAAAAAAAAAACACCGTTGTTTCTTATAATCCTGCCATTGTAAAAACAAAGGATATTCTCCAAACAGTATTTCTTTAAATTATTTTTTCCTAGTTATTATTACTAATATTAATACTAATAATAACAAATGGTAAAGAGAATATTATTTCTTTCGCCTTACCATCTTTCAAGAGGTGAAAGGCTAACTGGATTAACAGCAGGAATTTAACAAAATTCATTATTACAATTTACTACAACTCCACCAGCAGCAGCAGCAGATAGCCTAGTCTTTTTAAAATAAATGAATAAAATGAGAGAAAAAAAAAAAACGTAATTATGTACAAGTTATTCCTTTGTTTTAATTGTTGTTGCTTTCTAATATCTTCTGACGGTAAACTGAAAGGTAAGACCTGTATCCTTCATGGCCAGACATATTCAAGCAGAATATTGGCAATTATGGACAATGACAGTCATTTACAACTATTGCCTGAAGTCAAGACCAGGAGAGACAAACATATACTAACCCTGATCTTCACTCATACATGTGCATATGTATACACACACACATATCTTTCTCTCTCTCTCTTTATATATATACATAAAAGCACCCAGTACACTCTCGGAGTGGTTGGCGTTAGGAAGGGCATCCAGCTGTAGAAACTCTGCCAAATCATATTGGAGCCTGGTGTAGCCATCTGGTTTCACCAGCCCTCAGTCAAATCGTCCAACCCATACTAGCATGGAAAGCGGACGTTAAACGATGACGATGATGATGATGATGATGATGATATATATATAATATGGATTGTTTGTAGAAATACATAAATCCAGAGGAGAAGCATACTCTAAGATGTATTATAGTATGTAGGCCGGTTTATGAGGTTACCTTGGGTCCTCCAAAGTAGATACTTTGCCACACAGGCTTTTTAAGTGGATTACATTGAGCATGTTTCTGACATTGTGTTTAATTTAAGGCCTTCCATTTTTTCTTGGGACAGTGTTGTGGTGCCTTTATTTTGTCCATCCATTGTTTGGCTCTGTTGATAGATATGGATACTAGCTTTGATGGGTCCAGATTCATATCTGTCATACTCTAAACAATTGCTTTAAGAATATCTGCTCTTCACTGCCTTTGGGGCTTCATTTAATAATCCTTTCAACTATAGGCACAAGGCCTATAATTTTTAGTGGGGGGGGACCAGTCGATTACATTGAGCCCAGTGATTCCTCAGTGGAATTTGAACTCAGAGCATCAAGCTGGATGAAATACCACTAAGCATTTCGCCTGGTGTGCTAATGATTCTTTTCTACTCTAGGCACAAGGCCTGAAATTTTGGGGGAGGGGGACCAGTTGATTAGATTGACCCGAGTACGCAACTGGTACTTAAATTATTAACCTTGAAATACAGGCACAACAGAAACAGGAAGTAAGAGCGAGAGAAAGTTGTAGTGGAAGAGTACAGCAGGGTTCGCCACCATCCCCTGCCGGAGCCTTGTGGAGCTTTAAGTGTTTTCGCTCAATAAACACTCACAACGCCCAGTCTGGGAATCGAAACTGCGAGTCCGCTGCCCTAACCACTGGGCCATTGTGCCTCTACTAGCCCACAGCACTCTACAATAAAAGACAAAAGCATTAAATATTAGAATAACACAAACTCATTGTAGTTGACGATAGATTTTATTTTAGTTCAGTTGAATTTTATTATTATTATTATTAACATTAATTTTCTTCTGAACATCTGCAGATTAGTGAGAGAGAGAGAGAGATGATTTGTATTTCATTATTATAATTGTACTTCAAAATCCCCAATACAAAGTATTAGTGTTGGGAAAAGGGAAGGAGAGAGAGAAAGAGAATGTGTAGAATTGTTACTAGACTAAGAAGGTTTTTTTTTTTTTTTCCATTATCAACATATTGCACAAAAAGACTGAGGGGTGGAGTGGGAGAAAATCTTCAAAAAAAATTGACCCAAACCTAAAACGATTTTGAATGTCACCTCATATATACATATATATATATATATATGTATGTATGTGTATGTGTATATATATATATATATATATATATATATATATATATATATATATATATGTACGTATGTGTATATATATGTATATATATGTAGAGAGAGAGAGTACAAAATCTATACAACACTGAACTTTCATGTACAACACATGACCCCATGAGCCAAGAAAGAGCCTCGAAGCAGTTGATTGATTCTCAAATCACACCCTAGTCTTAAGGGAAAAAAAAAAATCAAAAAGAAAGCACTCATTAATGTGGTCTTAATGTAGTCCTTAAAATACTAAGTTTGAATAAGACAGGATGGTCATGGCTGGAATGCCTTTGATCAAATTTTCTGTCAGTGGGACTAAACAACATACCACTCAACCACACACACACAGACACACACTAAAAAAAACATTTCCCAAAGACATCAAAATATCTAAATAATTTGAAAGGGAGAAGGAGAGGGGTTTGTCACATGACTATTTAATTAGTCATTA
>NC_142938.1:9668401-9703401 GCF_046866305.1 Octopus bimaculoides
AATCCTTAGACCTGGTGGAATGTCCTTGGGGGGGAGGGGTAAAAAAACAGGATTAAAAAAAAGGTTATAATTTTGGTTAGTTTGTTTTCAAATACTGGGGAATAAAGAAGAATATATTGCATTGTAGGTGAAAGGTGTCGACCCCCCCCCCCCACGTGGTCACCATGTTGACATTATGTAAACAAGCAGTTGTTAACCACTTTGCATTGCAAGTGAGGTGAATCAACAGTTGCCACTGACCATCTTGGAATACAATAACAACAGCAACAGCAGTAGCAATCAAATGAATCAATAATAGTAATAATAATGATGATAATAATAATGGTACACGGCCAGCAATTTGGGGGGTGGGGGGTAGGTCGATTACATCAGTCCCCAGTGTTCAATTGGTACTTATTTTATCGACCCCCAAAAGGCTGAAAGGCAAAGTCGACCTCAGTGGAATTTGAACTCAATGTAAGGCTGGACAAAATGCCACAAAGCATTTTGCCCAGCATGTTTAAGGACTCTGCCTGTTGACCGACTTTATATATAATAATAATTCTTACTACTATAGGCACAAGGCCTGAAATTTTGGGGAAGGGGACTGGTTGATTACATCGACCCCAGTGTTTCACTGGTACTTATTTTATCAACCTCGAAAGGATGAAAGGCAAAGTTGACCTCAGCAGGCCTGAAATTTGAATGGGGGTAGGGAGGAGAGCACACTTGATTAAATCAGTCCCAGTTCATGACTGGTACTTCCTCATCAAACAGTGAAAAGATAAGAGATAAAGTCAGCTTCATTGAGATTTGAAATCATAATAATAATAATTACTATCATAGGTACAGGACCATGGATGTGGGGGAAGAGGGTGCCAAATTGATTAGATTGAAAACTCCCACTAATTACCCCATGATGATGATAATTACAAATAGAGGAATGTAAGAGTTAGCTTCACTGCTGTTGGCAAGAATATACAATATTCTGATAATATGTATATACACACACACACACATATATATGCACACACACACACACATATATACATATGTATGTATGTATACATGTATATATATATATACATTCACACAAATATATATACACATGTACATATATTTATATACACATGTAGATATGTGTGTGTATGTATGTATATATATATGTGTGTGTATATTTGTATATATTTATAAATGTAAGTGTGTATATACATGTATGTATGGATATATATGTGTGTGTGTGTGTATATGAGCAGGGTGGGTAAGGAGAAAAGAGAGAGAAAGTGACATGGTTTGGTGAGCAAGGTAACATCTGAATCCACAGTTAAAATGCGAATTGGTACCCTTTCCACAAAAGATACACAGCATATTGATTATGCAAAAAGAAAAACAAAAAAAAAAAATAGCAGCTGAATTTCAAGATGTGCCTTAGAATGAAAAGGTCTCCCATAAAAAGTTTAAACAGGAAAATGAGCAAAAACAAAAAAAAATGGATAAAACAAATAACAATGAATTAAATAGAAAAAAAAAAAAATTAACAGCCAAACGTGAAATGTATGAGTCGTTTCCACTGAACACACCAAGAAACGCCAAACTCTTGAAATTGTCAAGCCTAAGAAATATTACAAACACGTGGAATCTATGAAAGGGACAAAATTATTTTTGGTTTAAATTTAAAGTGGAATTATTCTCACACATACTACACATGCATATACACATACACACACTCACTCACTGACTTTCTCTCTCACACACACACAAACACACAAAGTCATACTGTTTAATATATGTCGTGACATCCTGGAAGTGATATTACAAATTTATTCCATCTTTGTTTTCTATATTAGATGTATATTTTATATATATATATATATATATATATATATATATGAAACATGTATATACAATATATATATATATGCATATATATATATATATATATATATATATATATATATATATATATATATATTTACATATATACATACAACCTATATATATTATATATACATACATATATATACACACACACATATATATATATAAATATATATATTTACAGATATATGTGCGTATATGCATATACATATATATTTATATATAAATATATAATATATATATTATAAATTTATATAAAATATACATATCAATTATCTCTATTTTATACATGTGTGTGTGTGTATATATATATATATACATACACACACACATGTATATATGTATGTATGTATACGTATGTATGTATATATCATCATCAATAAATATATATGTTTATATGCATGTATATATACATATATATATATATATATGTATATATATATATATGCACACATATTTATGCATGTATGTATATATACATGTATATATATATATATGTATATTTGTGTATGTATATTTGTGTGTGCGTGTGTGTGTATAATATATGCAATGTAATATTTATATGTATGTTAACTACACACACTCATGCACACACGTGTGCTAGTGTTACTTGTGCAACATGTGTGTGTGTATTTATATAATATACATACACACACAAACATATTACATGCATTTATTTATAGCTACACACGCATACACCCCCACACACATGCATATGTGTGTGAACACAAATATGTATATATATATATATATATATATATATATATACATATGTATATATACACATGCATATATTTATATATATATATACACACACACATACATACATATATATATATATACACACACACATACATACATATATATATATATGTATATATATATATATATATATG
The DNA here is from genome assembly GCF_046866305.1 of Octopus bimaculoides. Taxonomy (NCBI): domain Eukaryota; kingdom Metazoa; phylum Mollusca; class Cephalopoda; order Octopoda; family Octopodidae; genus Octopus; species Octopus bimaculoides. Next base: position 9,671,155 of record NC_142938.1, read on the forward strand.
TATGTACATACATATACACACACAGAGACACTGGCAAACATATCTATAAATATATTTTCTTTTCTTAGAGGGTGAAAGGGATTCTCTTTCAGAAATATTTTTTTTTCCAATATCATTACCAAATTTTTGCTTCCTTTAGTAGCTTACCGCAACCGTAAAAAAAAATCTCCTCCTTTTTTTTTTCATACAAGTTTTACTTTGCTAGAGAAAATATCCAAGGTAAATTTCACCACAAATTAGTGGAAATACAAATTACAACCTTTTAATTTTTCTGATCAGCGTTTTTTGTTGTTTTTTTTTTTTGTTGTTATAATATTATTTCTATTATAATTATAATTTTGTTGTTAAACCACATTGTCACGAGTTCCTGGGTGTGAGAATAATTTTACCATCTTTTACAATAATGTGTCCTGGAAGAGCATGGCCATCGGCGGTGGCAGCAGACAACTGTGCAGGGAGTGTGCGTGGTAACTCTCCGGTCTGCGTGGGGTCGGCCAAGATTGGTGGCGTTAAAGCAGACATACTTCGAGGTGGTGGTAAGAGAGGGGTGATTCTTTCTGGGGGTTCGGTTTGTTGGGTTGGCGTGGACAAAGTGAGGATCGGCGATGATGCAGCTGCTGCAGATGATGATGGTGGTGGAGGTGGCGGTGGCAAGGGGGGCAGCGGGGGCGCAGATGGGTCGATTGTGCTGTACGGCGGTGGTGGGGAACACTCCCGGCCTGCGACCACTGTGGAGTAAGGGGGTGGGGGTTCAATGTACTGGGGGAAGTCACTGCCAGGAACGTACTGTACACCGTTGTTAACATTCACAATGATGTTGCCGAACTGTGACGACGACGACGACGAGGGCTGCTGCTGCTGCTGCTGCTGCTGACTGCTCGGGGAGAGAAACGGGTCGTATTCAGGCGGCACCGAATTTGATCCGGACGCAGCCGAAGATCCTCCCGCCGCTGAAGTTGTTGCATTCCCTCGCATGCCGGAGTCGTTTGGTGCCATGGCACGTCGCACGGCGGCACGCTTCATTCGAACTCGGAAAACTGCGATGATGAGTACGGAGATGAGGAGTATCACACCAATAGCACATCCAATCACAGAATAAACAGCAGTTTGCATGAAGAATGCTTGACCATCAAGTTCAGTATCAGGATGTTTGGTCACAGCATATGTAGGGTGTGAAGCTGAAAATAGAGATTTAAAAAATAGGAACAGGGTGTATACTATACATACATACATACATACATATATATACACTCACAAACATATTCTTTTATTCTCTTACTTGTTTCAGTCATTTGACTGTGGCCATGCTGTAGCACCGCCTTTAGTCGAACAAATCAATCCCAGGATTTATTCTTTACAAGCCTAGTACTTATTCTATCAGTCTCTTTTGCTGAACTGCTAAGTTACGGGGATGTGAACATGGCAATATCAGTTGTCAAGCGATGGTGGGGGGACAAACACAGACACACAAATACATACATACATACATATATATAATGGGCTTCTTTCAGTTTCTGTCTACTACATCCACTCACAAGGTTTTGGTCAGCCCAAGGCTATAGTAGAAGACAATTGCCCAAGGTACTACGCAGTGGGATTGAACCCATAACCATGTGGTTAAGAAGCAAAGCTTCTTACCACACACCCACTCCTGCACCTATATATATATATAAATTATATATAAATGAATATGGATATGAAATCTGGGCAGGTACTTAAGAAGCATTCTAGTATAGGGCCCTGCAACCGGTTGCAGGGCACTGTACTAGATTGCTTCTTATATACATACACACATATATATGTGGCGAGCTGGCAGAAACATTAGCACGCCGGGCGAAATGCTTAGCGGTATTTCGTCTGCTGCTACGTTCTGAGTTCAAATTCCGTCGAAGTCGACTTAGCCTTTCATCCTTTCAAGGTCGATTAAATAAGTACCAGTTACGCACTGGGGTCGATGTAGTCGACTTAATCCGTTTGTCTGTCCTTGTTTGTCCTCTCTGCGTATAGCCCCTTGTGGGTAGTAAAGAAATAACACATATGTGTGCGTGTGTGTGTGTTTATCAATGTCAAATGTTAGAGTTACGTATTGTCTGCACCTATAAGGATCATGTGACCTGCCTAATGCCTCACACAACAAACACCACCAGGTATTTATGACTCACCTTCACAGTCCTTCTCATCAGATTTATCTGTACAATCATTCACTCGGTTACAAAGGAACTTTTTGGCGATACACAATCTTGATGTCTGGCAGAGAAACTGATGCTCACTACAGGGTCCAGGCATTTCTGTTGTGGTGGAGAAGAATAATGCATTTATTATAACAACAACAACTACAATAATAATAATAATAATGATAATAATAATAATAAAAAGAATAATAATCTAAACAGATCAGGTACAAGATCATAATGGGGCCTAGTAGTGGTCGACAAAATGTACCACATGTGCTCTATAGTTGATGCTGCATGTCCCTTTGACCCATGAATAGTCAAGAAGGAAAGCAAAAAAATAGATAAATACAACCCTTTTAGGTACGAAATAGCCCGGTTATGGTAAATGAAGAAGGTGAAGATAGTGCCCATTATCGTTGGGTCCTTGGGAATAGTATCAGAAGGCATCAAAGGGAATATAAAGGAAATTGGAATGGAGTACTCAGTAGAACTGTTACAAAAGGTTTGCCTCCTTGGCACAACCAGAATAATCAGGGTAGTATTGGATAGCATGGTACTGTAGGCTGCAGGTAGCAAGCCTGCTATGCATGGCAAAACTCCAGGAGTTCCAACAAAACCTATGATAAAAAAGAAATTGATAATTATAGACCTTTTTACTGGAAGCACAAGGGCTGAAATTTGGAGGGAGAGGATTAATTGATTACTTCGACTCCAGTGTCCCACTAGTACTTAATTTATCTACCCCGAAAGACAAAGTCGACCTTGGCAGAATTTGAACTCAGAATGTAGCAGCAGACGAAATACTATTAAGCATTTCATCCAGCATGCTAATGATTCTGCCAGCTCACCAATAATAATAATAATTATTGTTATATGGACTGTTAGATTTGTTTTTTTGTTCGTCTGAAGTCCCATATTTCAATGTAGTTCGTCTGAGATCCCTGTTTCGTTGTGGTTTTGAGTGACTGTCGAAGTTGAACTGTATTGAAGATATATGGCGAGGAAAACAGTCTTGTAAACAAACGTTTCTTGATAATTAACATTAGGTGAGTGAGTCTTTTGTTATGGTTGATTTATAAATGTAATGATTAAGTTGTACAACTCGTGTTTTCTCTGCGAGTTCCCGAGAGGAATACAACAATATTAAATTATATTATGCTATATCATATATTATATTATATTATATTAGGCATAACTACAGAGTTGTACACCCCGACTTTGGAAGGTCATAACTTTCAGAAAAATGAATATTTTTTAATGAAATTTTCTATGCATATATTATTTATTATGTAGATTCCGAATATACAAAAAATTTCGGTAATTCCACCAGAGTCCACTTAAATTCCTCTTAACTTCGAGGAAAATGAATATTTTTTCGTGAAATTTTCTACAAATATACCTTGATGTATGTACATTTCGAGCATGTAGGAATTTTGAAGGAAACAATTGCAGGTTATTTTTGAGAAGTGTTCCCTACTCGGTGGTGTTTCGGAGCAAGTCGTCCATATTTGTTTCATTTTTTTTTCTATTATGAGCATGTGGGGTACAACTCTGTAGTTATGCCTTATATTATATTATATTATACAGTACCTTTATCAAGAACGAAAACTACAGCATCTTTGTTTACTATCTTGCCGTTAGCTAGTTTCACAACACATATATAGGCACCGGCATCCAATATTTTCAGCTTCTTGATATTGAGGGAAACAGAGTTATTTCCCCTACTACATGCCAGCGTGTCATTACGATCAACACTTATAAACAACCATTTCATAAATATCGGTGGTATGGGTGAGTTGACCATACATTTCATCTGCAGGTTAGATCCTTTCACTTTCTTTAGCCTCCATTTCGGCAAGATCTTAATTCGGGGTTCAGAAAATTGGCAAGTCCCTAAAAGAAGAAAAACAAGGAAAGAAAAGAGAAATGAATAAGTGTAAATAAATGAAAAAGAAATTTAAAAAAATCAAATAAAGGACACGGGTACAAACAGTATAGTAAGCACCCCTCCCCCACACACAAACATATGCGCGGATAAAGATACACACAATAGAAATATAGAAGGGAGTAAACGGAACAGGAGGAGACACGTGGGATGGAGAGTTCCTGAAGAGGTCATAGAACGTGTGGCAAAAGATTTCTGACAAAGAATACAAGCATAAGAACAAGGATAAACCTGAAGTGAAGAACGAATATATAGCGCGCGCGCGTCTGTCAGGGAGGGGGTTGCATAAAGCATCTTTTATTCAAAATATGAAGAGGAATGTATTTTACAAAAGGAAAACAAGAAGAAAAAGAAAATAAGGGTTGGGGGAACCCATCAATGCAGAACCAAGAGCTCTTGGCAAAAAGAAAAAAGAAATGACCACCCTGAAATATAACAACAAAATCATCATCATCGTTTAATGTCCGCTTTCCCATGGGTTGGGCGATTTGACTGAGGACTGGTGGACCAGGAGGCAACACCAGGCTCCAATCTGATCTAGCAGTGTTTCTACATCTGGATGCCCTTCCTAATGCCAACCACTCAGAGAGTGTAGTGGGTGCTCTTACGTGCCACCGGCATGAAGGCCAGTCAGGCGGTACTGGCAACGGCCACGCTCGAAATGGTGTATTTTACGTGCCACCTGCACAAGGGCCAGTCCAGCAGTACTGGCAACAAACTCGCTATTTACATATTATTGTATTTGATGTGCAAAAGTGCATAGCTTAATGCTTAAGGGTATTCGGCTTACAATAGCAAGGTTATGAGTTCCAGCAACAGGTCATAGTGGTTAGTGTGTTAATGCACTCTTTTACTGGTTTCAGCCATTTAACTGCAGCCATGCTGGAGCACCACACTATACAGTGTTACAAATAATTTTTCACATACACCAGGTAGTGGGGTTAAACTGGGTAATGGATTAGGTGCAAATGTGGCTGCGTGGTAAGAAGTTTGCTCCCCAACCACATGGTTCTCAGTTCAGTCCCACTGCATGGTGTCTTGGGGCAAGTAGCTTCTGCTATAGCCCTGGGCTCACCAAAGCCTTCTAAGTGGATCTGGTAGATGGAAACTGAAAGAAGCCCGACGTGTGTGTGTGCATGCATGTGTATGTGTGTGTGTACCTTTGTTCCCCACCACTGCTTGACAACTGATGTTGGTGTGTTACAACCCTGTAACTTAGCGGTTTGACAAAAGAGACTGATAGAATAAGTTCATAAGGCAGTGAGCTGGTAGAAACGTTAGCACGCCGGGTGAAATGCTTAGCGGTATTTCGTCTGTTTTTATGTTCTGAGTTCAAATTCCGCCGAGGATAACTTTGCCTTTCATCCTTTTGGGATCGATAAATTAACTACCAGTTGCATACTGAATTCTATCTAATCAACTGGCCCCCTCCCCCAAATTTTCAGGCCTTGTACCTAGAGTAGAAAAGAATATATTTAGTAAGCATAATGCGGCAAGCTGTTAGAATTGTTACCACACTGGGCAAAATGCTAAACAGAATTCTGTCTGTCTTTACGTTCTGAGTTCAGATTGCACCTGAGTTGACTTTACCTTTTGCCCTTTCGGGGTTGATAAAATAAGTACCAGTCGAGCACTGGGGGTCAATGTAATCGACTTAGCCCCCTTCCCTTCCCTGAAATTGCTGGCCTTGTGCCAAAATTTGAGACCAATATAACATAGTATTGTTGTTGGCACTCCGTCGCTTACGACCTCGAGGGTTCCAGTTGATCCGATCAACGGAACAGCCTGCTCGTGAAATTAACGTGCAAGTGGCTGAGCACTCCACAGACACGTATACCCTTAACGTAGTTCTCGGGGATATTCAGCGTGACACAAAGTGTGACAAGGCTGGCCCTTCGAATTACAGGTACAACAGAAACAGGAAGAAAGAGTGAGAGAAAGTTGTGATGGAAGAGTACAGCAGGGTTCGCCACCATCCCCTGCCGGAGCCTCGTGGAGCTTTAGGTGTTTTCGCTCAATAAACACTCACAACGCCCGGTCTGGGAATCAAAACCATGATCCTATTACCATGAGTCCGCTGCCCTAACCACTGAGCCATTGCGCCTCCACATAACGTAGTATAATAAGAAATAAAAGAGTAATATAATATAGTCTATGAGTAAGAAAATAGCAATGTAATATAGAAAAATAACAGTATATATTGATGACTTTTAACAAATCATTGCAGATCAGATGTGCAGAGGAAAACATTAGCACATGTCTTCATGTGTTTGTATAAAGAATTTCTCTTAAATCTTTCTTGTTTATCGAAAAAAAACTATCAACACATTGTTAAAGTGGGTTTCTAGGATAAGAGATTGGTAAGAGAATTAGTCAGCTGCCATTTAAACTGGAACTCTATATCTCTGTTGGAATTAATCTTGCTCTAAAGTACACTGAACAAATAATACTCATGTGTATGTGTGTGTGTGTGTGTTTTCATTATTGATCGGTTTGAGATCAATGCTCTGTCTTTATGTCCTGCCTGTATTATTAATTCAAGGCAAAAAAAAAAAAAAATGAATAAAATAAAATTCATATTAATTCATAATCAAACGTAGAGAAAAATAATAAAAATGAGTCACTCATGTCTGAGTGTTGCTGGAGGGAAGGAGGGAGGAAATGTAGCCACATGGTCAGGAATTTCACTTTCCGATGAAGCAGGGTTCTGAGTTTTCTATCATGTGATGCCATCCATGCCTTGGGACTTTGGATAAGAGTCTCTTCTATCATAGACTCGAGTCATTCAAAGACTCTTGAATGAGGAACATGGAAATTGTGTGGAAACTCACTCCACAGACTGAAAAGATTGTTATTCAAAGTTCCAGCTTTGTCACATATACTGTCTGCCTGCCTACCTGCCTACCTGACTCCTCCTCCTCCTCCTCATCATCATCATCACCATCATTATCACCATCATCATCACCACCACCACAACTGCTGCCTCACCGCCACTACTATCTCGCTGCCACCACCATCACCACCATCATCATCATCATGTCTGCTTTCCACGCTGGTATGGGTTGAATTGTTTCACTGGATCCAACAAGCCAGAAGACCATGATGAGCTATAATGTCTCAGTTCTGGCATGGTTTCTACGATTGGATGCTCTTCCTGACACCAACCATTTTACAGAGTGTACTGGAAGCATTTTACCGTGGCACCAGTACTATATAGGGTTTGTCTCGTCTCCTGCTCTCCTAACCCTGCATTGTCTTAAATTGATTTGCTATATATGTATATATACAAGTGCAGGCATGGCTGTTTGGTAAGAAGTTTGCTTCGCAACCTCATGGTTCCAGGATCAAACCCACTGCATGGTTCCTTTGGCAAGTAAGTGTCTTCAATTAGAGCTTCAGGCTGACCAGTACCTTGTGGGCAGATTTGTTAGACAGAAACCAAAAGAAGCCCATCGTATACATATGTGTGTGTGTGTCATTGTGTCTGTTTGTCCCCCACCACCACTTAACAACCAGTGTTGGTGTGTTTACATCCCTGTGACTTAGCAGTTCGGCAAAAGAGACTGATAAGATAAGTATCAGGCTCCAAAAAATTAAAAAAATAAGTACTGGAGTCGATCCATTCAATTAAAAATACTTCAAGACAGTGCACCAGCATGGCCACAGTCAAATGACTGAAACAAGTAAAAAATAAAAGATTATATATATATATATATATATATGCGAGTGTGTGTGTGAGAAGGCGCATGACTCAGTGGTTAGAGCGTCGAGCTTACGATCGTGAGGTTGTGAGTTCGAATCCTGGACCGGGCAGCATGTTGTGTTCTTGAGCAAGACACTTTATTTCACGTTGCTCCAGTTCACTCAGCTGTAGAAATGAGTGGCGATGTCACATGTGCCAAGCCATATCGGCTCAAATGGTGCTATTTATGTGCCACTGGCACGGGAGCCAGACAACTGCTCTGGCAATGAACACTCTTGGACAGTGCTCTTAGCGCTCCACTGGTACAGGTGCCAACACAATTTCAATTTCACTTGCCTCAACAGGTCTTCGCAAGCCGAGTTTTGTGTCCAATGAAGGAGAGGTTGGCATGGGTGCCAGTCATCGAATTTGGTTCGATTTCGAATGACTGAGACAAATAAAAAAGTGCAAAAATAAAATGATATATGTATATATACATGCACTCGCACACACACATACACATATGCAAATGTGCACACACATACACACAAACAAAACCACATGCATATATAAACATATATAACCATAGACAGAAAACAAGAATAAATTTGATCATGCTTGATAATTCATGTTGACAAAATTGTATTGACAGACACTTTACATTTGATACACAGCTGCATATTGAATCAGGAAGTCCGTCTTAGATTCTTCAATAGAAGTTTGTAAATGATCAGGTTCTCAACTATTTTTAACAGAGAAGGGGAAATGGGACACAAGCACTTTCAGTGGTAGTTCTACCACAAAACCTGCAGATACTTCATAAAAGCATCCGTTGGAAAATATTAACCCTGTTGATGATTTCATGAGATCTGAATCCTATCAAGTACATCCTTCTTGGTTGTGGCTGATAAACCAATAAGTAGTGGTCTCTCGGAAAAGAAATGGTTTTGAATTGTCCATTTTAAAGTCACGATCGTTACCAACGTTGCCTTCCTGGTACTTGTGCCAGATGGCACGTGAAAAGACATTCGAGCAAGATCGTTGCCAGTGCCGATGGACTGGCCCCTATGCAGGTGGCACGTAAAATACACCATTTCGAGCATAGCCGTCGCCAGTACCGCCTCACTGGCCCTCGTGCCAGTGGCACATAAAAGCACCCACTACACTCTCGGAGTGGTTGGTGTTAGGAAGGGCATCCAGCTGTAGAAACTCTGCCAAATCAGATTGGAGCCTGGTGTCGCCTCCTGGTCCACCAGTATATATATAGAAAAAAATTAATAAATAAATAAATTCATGAATGGATGTTGTTTTCACCGCGATAATGCTCTTCTCATTACATGAGTCGTTTCAGTTAACATGATTTTTTGCACTTTCTGTAGGGTATTATTATTATTATTATTATTAAAGGCGGTGAACTGGCAGAACCGTTAGTACGCTGGCTGAAATGCTTTGCTCGTCACTCCATTCTGGATTCAAATTCTGCCAATGTCGACTTTGCCTTTCACCCTTTCGGAGTTGATAGACTAAGTACCAGTAAAATACTGGGTCGATGTAATCGACTATCCCCATCCCCCAAATTTCAGGCCTGGTACCTATAGTAGAAAGGATTATTATCATTATTATTATTCGTGTTTTATAAATTCTAATTAGTAAAAAAACAATAAATTAAAACCTCCATGCCAAGAGGACAGTTTGGACAAAAAACAAAAACAAAAAAAAATACAAAGTAAAAACAAACAGATTTCTAAATTAAAGATTAAAAATAACGAACAAAACTACCCCACCTCTTCCAAGACACAATCAATTCTCACATCTTGGCAGATCACATAAAACCGTTGCATCAAGTCATCTCTCTCTCTCCTCTCACTATACAAAGTATCCTTCTCTTTCTCTCTCTCTCTGTCGATAATAACACAAACAACAATAACATTATAACCATCAATATATCAATGTTTCTCTCCTCTGTTTTAACTGCTACCACTGTTCAAATCTATCTCTCCCCCTCTCTTAATGCATGTGCGCACGCACACACACACACACACACAAATCACAGTCACTACTTTACAAATCTTTCTTCCTTCATATATATTTTAATTGCCAATACTATATATATATATATATATATATATATCTATATACACACACACACACACATCTACTATATATATATATATATATATATATATATATATATATATATATATATATATATATATATATATATATATATATACATATATATATATACATGCATACACATACATACATATATTTTTTATTCTTTTATTTGTTTCAGTCATTTGACTGTGGCCATGCTGGAGCGCCGCCTTTCGTCGACCAAATCGACCCCAGGACTTATTCTTTGTAAGCCTAGTACTTATTCTATCGGTCACTTTTGCTGAACCGCTAAGTTATGGGGGACATAAACAGAACAGCATTGGTGATGTTGGGGGTGGGGGGAAACACAAACATATACATACATACATATATATATATATGACGGGCTTCTTGCAGTTTGCATTTACCAAGTCCACTCACAAGGATTTGGTCGGCCCAAGGCTATAGTTGAAGACACTTGCCCAAGGTGCCATGCAGTGGGACTGAACCCAGAACTATGTGACTGGCAAGCAAACCACTTATCACACAGCCACTCCTGATATATATTTATATATGTGTGTGTGTGTGTGTGTGTGTGAGCCTGGTGTTGCCATCCGGTTTCACCAGTCCTCAGTCAAATCGTCTAACCCATGCTAGCATGGAAAGTGCACGTTAAACGATGATGATGATGATATGCATGCAGACATACATACACATAAGTTTCTCTGTCTCTCTATCCCTCGCTATTTTGCCCCCGTCTATTAGTTTGAATAAATGAAAATACAGAGCAGAAAACTTAATTATATAAATACCGTAATTAAAGTTAGCGAAGCTTTAACAGGATACAATTGGAATGAAAAAAAAAAAAAAGAAAGAAAAAAAAAGGAAGAAAGTTTTCAATTACACGACTGAACCACTGAATCACTGTTGAAGATATTTACTGCTCTAAGCAGCATCACATGTCATCCTCAACAAATGACTTGTTGTTCTGTTTGTTTGTATGATTCATGGTTGATTTCATCACATCGTGCTACAGCAATTTCCTCATCCAGAAACTACTCAAAAATTGAATGGCTCAAGCGGACGATTGAAGGAGGTGAAAATATGGCTTAGTTCTTTTCTATTCTAGGCCTGAAATTATGGAGGGAGGGAGGGAGGGGCAGTCGATTAGATCTATCCTCAGTATGCAACTGGTACTTAATTTATTGACCCCCGAAAGGATGAAAGGCAAAGTTGATCTTAGCGAAATTTGAACTTAGAACGTAAAGACACATGAAATACCACTAAGCATTTCGACCAGTATTCTAACGTAGAAGATACTTGCCCAAAGTGCCATGGAATGAAAACTTTTTGTCATAGAACCAGAAATGGTCTAAGGCAGGTTAGTATCAAAAGCGTTAAATGTTTCCAGTATAACAGATTCCACCAAATACACCCAAGGACCATTGTGGTGGTGCTAAACCTAGTGAAGGGTTAACTCTACCTGCTACTCATGAATAGCTCATGAAATGGGTTTCCAAATAGTTTGTGTAAATCAAATTTTTTTTCACAAGACTTTCATAGCCGAAAGACTATAGCAGAATATCCCCCCCCTCCCAATGCATTGTGCAGTGGAATTTAACTGGAAGTTAAGTGATTTTGAAGAGAATTTCTGAGTCACACATAGAGCTTTACCTGCATCTCATTTTGTCTTTATCTGAGATAACTAAATAAAATTAATGTTTAAAATGACTAGAGTAATCACCATGTCTGCTAAACATACAAACAGACCTCAGCTGGAGCAAGCAAATGGTGCATGTGCCTGGTTAACCTTTATCAGACAGGTTGTCATGGTGAGTAAAATGGGTGTCATATATTTGTACCCAGTCCCACTTTGATGGCATGCATTGCTCTAAAAAAAAAAAAATCAAACTGATAACAAAATAAATTTGTAGTGTTGTTGTTCTTGTTGTTGTAGAGTGGTTGTTGTAGATTTGTCACTGTGTTGCTGTTGCCCCACCACCACCACCACCACCACTTATGCCTTACTTTTCTTGGACTTTGTTAAGAATAGTAAATATTCTCTGATTTCTAATATCGGATTGGATTGGATTGCCGATGTCCAGTTCACTGCAAGACAAAGTCCTGAGCATGTTCTCTCTACCAAATATGGTGTCTGATGCGGAGACTGAATTTTAGCTTGAGATCCTACTGGTTTGATGAAGCCTACTCTGCCACACTGGCCCAACATGACTTGGCAGCTTTGGGTGGGGTGCAGTTTTTATACTCTTATCAGAGAGTATTTAAGCCAATTATACTGACCCCAGTACTCAACTGGTACTTATTTCATTGACCCAGAAAGGATGAAAGGCAAAGTTGACCTCAGCGAAATTTGAACTCAGAACATAAAGATAGACACAATATCACTAAGCACTTTACCCAGTGTTATTTCTTTACTGCCCACAAGGGGCTACACACAGCGGGGACAAACAAGGACAGACAAATGGATTAAGTCGATTTTATCGATCCCAGTGCGTAACTGTTACTTATTTAATCAACCCCTAAAGAACGAAAGGCAAAGTCGACCTTGGTGGAATTTGAACTCAGAACGTAGCGGCAGACGAAATACCGCTAAGCATTTCGCCTGGCGTGCTAACGTTTCTGCCAGCTCACTGCCTTTACCCAGTGTGCTAACAATTCTGCTAGTTTGTTGCCTTTTCTGATTTCTTATATTAACAACAACAACAACAATAAATCAGTGAACAGTTGTGTTAATCAATGCGGTTGAGCAAACTTGTAATCTAATAAAAATTCGCCAGTTCTCTTCTATAATAATGGATTTTGTTTCTTAAATCTGTTTAATACTGTTTGTAATCATTAACCAAATGATCATAACAAGAAGTCTTGTTGTTCTGATATTACTTTTAGAATTTCTTATAATTTTGTAAACTAATTCTGAGACTGGAAACCAAAATAAAATTTGGGGGAGGGGATGGGACAGAGAAAGAGAGAGAAAGAAAGAAAGAGAGAGTGATCTCACAAAATTAAAATCTTGTTCCTTATTCAATTATTAGAAATAACTCTGTTCTAATATTCAAGACACACCATGTTGTAGAACACACACATTTTAGCTTTTTCCATTACCATATTTCCAATGTAACACACTGTCTACGCATTTCAATTAATTTTGAAAATAATAAAGAATCAGTGTGGATTAGTAAAAATAATTAACTTTTTCACAATTAAGACAGTGTTTGGTGCATAATTGAACAAAAGATTTTTACATAAAATGATAGATGGAAAATTTTCAGTTTAAATATTAACACTATAAAATGTGGAGTCTGCAATAACAAATGCCACAGAGTTGGTCTCAGACAGGTAAGTATCAAAAAAGTGAAATACACTGAGTATCAGTCCAGACATATCTTGAACCCAGCATGAAATTGGTCCACAAATATTTCAGGTGCAGGAGTGGCTATGTGGTATGAAGCTTGCTTCCCAAGTACATGGTTCCAGGTTCAGTCCAACTGCGTGGCACCTTGGGCAAGTGTTTTCTCCTATAGCCTTGGGTCGACCAAAGCCTTGTGAGTGAATTCGGTAGACGGAAGCTGAAAGAAGCTTGTTGTATATATATATATATATATATATATATATATATATATATATATATATATGTTTGTGTGTGTGTATGTAGAGCGTTAGGTGTGATGTACAGAAGTAAATATTGAAAAAAGTCGTCAGAATTTTGGAATAACTTCTTTCATTTATTTTATACATATATTAGCGCTTTCGTTCGTCTTTCGAACTTGTCAAATATAATTCTGTGAAAATAAGCTAGATCTCTGTATTTTCACAGAATTATATTTGACAAGTTCGAAAGACGAACGAAAGTGCTAATATATGTATAAAATAAATGAAAGAAGTTATTCCAAAATTCTGACGACTTTTTTTTCAATATATATATATATATATATATAAATATACAGGGATTAGCAATTGAGCTGCTTCTCCAACATACTGAAAATTTAGAAATAGCAGTCAAAGAACTACTGATTCCAAACTACAAATTTTCCTCTAAAGTGGATGGCGATATTTATGGCACACATAGAACACACTATTTGTGACGCACATGGAATAGATTTCTTTGAGGTGAGGTGCCTGAACTCGCTAGCCGATGAATTTGTAAGTGCCTTTCTTATCGTTGATTTTTGGTGTCGCATGGCCAAAAATTACCGTGAATTTTTTTAGAGACACTTTCAAATTTATCAGAATATTGAGGCTGAAGATTGGAATAGTGAAATTTCCATTCACTTAACCATGAAACGATTCGTATCCAATTAACTAAAGGCTTGGTTTGTTTACGCTTTTCCCTCCGGTTTTTTGTTCTATGTGTGCCATAAATATCGCCATCCACTTTAGAGGAAAATTTGTAGTTTGGAATCAGTAGTTCTTTGACTGCTATTTCTAAATTTTCAGTATGTTGGAGAAGCAGCTCAATTGCTAATCCCTGTATATTTATAATGATAAATAGTTTTACCGATAAAGGTTTTTTTCATACTGAACTACTTGGCAGAATTGTTAATTATTAATTCTATTATTAATTGACGATTCTCTGCCCTTATTCTTGTATATTCTTGTATATATATATATATATATATATATATAAAAATATTTGCATCTGTCCACCCCAACACCATCGCTCGACAACCGATGTTGGTGTGTTCGGCAAAAGAGACTGATAGGATACATACCAGGCTTACAAAGAATAAGTCCTGGGATCGATTTGCTCGACTAAAGGCGGTGCTCCAGCATGGCTGCAGTCAAATGACTGAAACGAGTAAAAGACGATAGTACTGTGTATCAGTACAAACATTTTAATTGCACTATATAGTATCGGTACTTGCATTGTTTAAATCTATTATATGCAATAAGTGGCATCGTATATACAAGCATAGACATACATGTGCACACGCAGACACAAACACATACACATGTACAGAGTATTTAAACTATTCTAAAATTTCCACAGAATACACTTCTTTTGGAATAATCAATGAATTCAGCTGAAATTCATTATATTGTTTGGTTTATTTGAGATATTCGTTCCATTTGGAATGGAAACCAGACTCATGTTATTATAAAAGAACTAATTTTTTAGTTGAAGAGGGGGAGTATTTTTTTTTTTTTTTTGCTTTTGGTGTGCAGCTTTATATATTTATTTCTTTATTTTTTTTCAATCCAGCTAGGATAATCTCAAATCATTCAAGCTTTGAAATTTAATCCCTGATATTATGGAAGTGCTTGCTTCTAACTAAGATGGTTAAAAAAGAGAAAAAAAAGAAGAAAAGAAAACCTATTCCATTTCTTCTTTTTCTTGAAATTTTAATGTTTACAAACAAAATTCACATTTAAGCATTTTCGAAAAGGAAATTGAATTTTTTTTCTTTTTTTAAATGATAAAAAGAAAAAAGGTTAGATCTGGGTTGTGTGGTAAGAAGCTTGCTTCCCAACTGCATGGTTCTGGGTTCAGTCCCACTGCATGGTGCCGTGGGCAAGTGCCTTCTATTATGAGCCTCAGACTGATCACCGGTATCTGCCATGACTGTGATTTTGCTCGGCTTGATGGGTCTTCTTCTCAAGCACAAGATAATGCCAAAGGTCTCGGTCATTGCCTCCATGAGGCCCAACACTCGAAAGGAACTCGGCCACTTTGCCTCCATGGGGCCCAACGCTTGAAAGGAACTGGAAAGGCAAAGTTGACCTTGGCGGAATTTGAACCTAGAACATAAAGACAGATGAAATACCACGAAGCATTCTGCCTGGCATACTAACGTTTCTGCCAGCTCGCCGTCTTAATAATAATAATAATAATAATAATAATAATAATAACGAAAAACAGCAAAGTACCAGAACCTAGTCATTGAATAACAGAGACTATGGGAAGTGTGGGTAAAATGTATCCCAGTAGTTTTAGGTGCATTAGGAACTATCCCTAAAGATTTGAACAGATGGATAGAGGAAATAGGCATAAAACCCAATTTAATTCAGCTTCAGAAAACAGTGTTATTAGAGACAGCTAAGATACTTAGGAAGGTTCTTGGCATCTAAAGTTACTTGTTGTAGCCAGATGTTAGGAATCTCTCTTTTCTAACAGTCTAATTTGTTGTGTGTGTATATGAATAATGATAATGAGCTTAACAAGATTTTCCATTCACAGCAAATATGGGGCATTAATAATTTACATAGTGATACAAGATGACTATAATGTTGAGTGGGTGTAAGCTGAGAAGAGACAATGTTGTATATACATAAGTGTGTGTGTGTGTGTGCATGTGTGTATGGTGTTGGGTAAAGATGGCTCATATGTCCAAATTCCTTCTCTTGAACTTCAAAACAAACTCTCCCACCAATTCATGATGACTTGCTAATTAAGGTCAAATACATTTTTTGATTATCTGAAAGCATATCAGAAAACAATTTAAACAATTATGAATCATTTCTCTCCAATATGCTGATGTGGACAGTTGGTAGAAATGACTAAACGAAACCTTGTTGCAAATAACATCTAATCATCTACCTTACACATGATAAACACACACACACACACACACACAGACATACACTAAATGCACTTACATTGATTTCCAGTTTTCTGTGGCATCAAGAGAATATTACCATTTCTTGAAAATAGTTGAGGGTTAATGACAGAAAGGGCATCCAGCTGTAGAAAATTTGCCTCAACACAACCTCTGACCCATGCAAGCATGAAAAGTGGGCATTAAATCAATGATGATGATATGGTGGTCAACATATTAAACATCTTGACTCCACATATAAAGTTGTGGAATCAAGATATTAAAATATTTTAAAGTTACAATGGTTAAGATACTGAAATATTGTAAATAGTTCAAAGTGTTATTATTGACCGTCAAGTGCCACTCATAAACATTTCGTAATTATTTCCTACATTGGCACAAAATCAAGAACTGCCCAAGAGGAAAATTTATTGAATTCCTAGTATATATTTATTTAACACTTGAAGAACAAGACAAGAGAGGTCTATATACATTGTTGCTCAAATTGCTTGAAATAGCAGTGAACGTACTCTTAATCTTTTAGCATTTAAACTAACCATATCCAGCCCAAATATTCTACCCATTTTTTGTTCAAAATGGCTAGATTTGGCCTCTCATGCCTACCCGACAATGTCAGAGGCGCATGGCTTTGCGGTTAGGGTGTTGGACTCTTGATAGTAAGATTTTGGTTTCGATTCCTGGACCTGGTGATGTGTTGTGTTCTTGAGCAAAACACTTCATTTTACGTTACTCCAGTCCACTGAACTGGCTAAAATGAGCAATCCTGCGATGGACAGGCATCCTATCCAAGTGGGGAATATACACGCCTGGGCAACTGAAAAATCAGCCCTTATGAGTCAGCATGACTCTAAAAGGAAGCCTTTAACCTTTAACTAATTTTACAATGTCATTCTAAAAAATTGCTGAACTGCTAAGTTACGGAGAGGTAAACACACCGACACCGGTTATCAAGAGGTACAGAGGGACAAACACAGACACACACACACAAAAATACATAATGGGTTTCTTTCAGTTTCCACCTACCAAAATCCACTCACAGGGCTTTGATCAGCCTGAAGCTATAGTAGAAGACACTAATCCAAGGTGCCATGCAGTGGGACTGAACCTGGAACCATGTGATTGGGAAGCAAACTTCTTACCACACAGCCACGAAAATAACTAAAAAAAAAATATGAAGATGTGAATATGCATAAATAAATGATTGATTGAAAATTGATGTTGAGATTTTTCCAAGAGAAGAGATTTATTATACATAACATGCCAAAAATTGAACACAACACACACACATACTCAAATATATATATATATGCACGACCTGGTTTTTCTACTGAGTTTTAGAGATAGAAGATCAAATATACTGACCAGATTGCAATGGTGTAAGATTTTGTAGTCAATTTGATTAATTCATTTATAAATAGTGAGGAAACATTTTCATGCTAAAATTTCTAGATGCTATATGATATTTAGTTATCTTTCGTTAAATTCTGAGAATAAATCCTGCTGAAATTTATTATATCTTTATCTTCTCTAATGTTGAAAAAATAAGTACCTGTCATATACTGGGGTTTACTATTAATTACCAATGCCCTTTCTCAATAAGTTTGTAGCCTTGGCAAAACCATTAGAGCATCAGAAAAAAATTGTTTGGTAGTATTTTTGTTGGTACTCTCTTTTTACTCTTTTACTTGTTTCAGTCATTTGACTGCGGCCATGCTGGAGCACCGCCTTTAGTTGAGCAATTCGACCCCAGGACTTATTCTTTTGTAAGCCTAGTACTTATTCTATCGGTCTCTTTTTACCGAACCGCTACGTTACGTGGACATAAACACACCAGCATCGGTTGTCAAGTGATGGTGGGGGACAAACACAGACACACAAACACATATATATATACAACGTGCTTCTTTCAGTTTCCGTCTACCAAATCCACTCACAAGGCTTTGGTCAGCCCGAGGCTATCGTAGAAGACACTTGCCCAAGGTGCCACGCAGTGGGACTGAACCCGAAACCATGTGGTTGGTAAGCGAGCTACTTACCACACAGCCACTCCTGCGCCTATTATACATTCTGATGATAGGATGTGCTGGGTCAGGGTATATTAGATATATAATCCTAGGTATTCTGTGTCTGAATAAAAAAAAAAAAATGGGATGGTCTTGTCAGGAATGTCTCTGATGACAGGTCTGCTGGATCAAGGTTGACCTGGGGCTAAACAAGAACAAAGTTGGCTACATTTGACATTAGATAATATAGTCTTGGATATACTACATCTGAATAAAAGATGGGATGCTGACAACCAGAGCATCTTTGATGATGGGTTTCCTGAATCAAGGACGATCTAGGGCTGAACAACAACGGCAGCGATGACGATGACGATGGTGATGACAGAGATGCCATCAACGTCAGCAACAAGTGAAATGTCACTAGGTCACAGGTATAAAATAGTTTATGGCAGATAAAAGTAAATATTTTTCAAAAAAAAAAAAAAATCCTTTGTAAATTCAAGTAAATTTATAGTCTTCAGTTTGTTTCCATTGAGACAGGACACATCGTAGAGAAGACAACAGAATATAATGATGGTATCATGACCTTATTAAAGGTCTGTGATGACACACACGCACACACACACTATGCCACACAAGCAGACAGAAATGCACGCACAGAAGTGGTTATGTAGTGTGGTAATGTTGACAGAGAGTAATCATGTTGGTGAAGTGAGAGAAGAGATTCAATACCAGTTTATATAACTGATATTTCCCTGTGTGCCTGACTGTAGTCACATTTCCTGTCTGTTCGCCTACTGTCAAGTTTCCTGTCTGTCCACACACACACGCACACACCTACGCAGGCACACATACAAACACATCAGTTTCGTATTTGCTAAATGTTAGACAAGTTGAATAAGGTAGCAAGGGGATGGAGGAAATTAAAAACAAAAAAAAAACTGAGCCATTAGCTTTCCAACTTAACATATGACAAGAATCCGCGTAGGAAAATATTACATAATTCATCTTAAGGAAGAGAGAAAACTAAGTTGCATGTTATTGCTTTTGTTTAGTTCTCAGGACAGCTCTGATCCAACACAACAACACTATGGCACTCCGTCGGTTGCGACGACGAGGGTTTCAGTTGGTCCAATCAACGGAACAGCCTGCTCGTGAAATTAACGTGCAATTGGCTGAGCACTCCACAGACACATGTACCCTTAACGTAGTTCTTGGGGAGATTCAGCGTCACACAGTGTGACAAGGCTGGCCCTTCGAAATACAGGTACAGCAGAAACAGGAAGTAAGAGTGAGAGATTGTTGTGGTGAAAGAGTACAGCAGGGTTCACCACCATCCCCCTGCCGGAGCCTCGTGGAGCTTTAAGTGTTTTCGCTCAATAAACACTCACAGTGCTTGGTTTGGGTATCGAAACCGCGATCCTACGACCGCCTGTCTGCTGTCCTAACCAGTGGGCCATTGCGCTGCCACACAACAACACTATAGACAAGGTGAAGGCAAGCTGACAGAATTTTGAAGACATTAAACATTATGATGAGTAGTATGACTGAGTCAGACAAATGAGCATAATCAGATGATGTCATGGCACTCTGAAGGACATATGAATGAATTATTTCAATGTAGAGGATTCACTTAACTTCACTCTAAAATTTCGTGAGAGTTCTAGCATTCACAAGATTGTGACAACAAACTTGTCAGGTTTGGTCATACTTCAATACACAAAACTATGAATGATATCATAACCAGACTGTGAATGTGTGCTTGTATGCATAATTATGTGAGTGCATGTGTAGTGTATGTGTGTGCGTGTGTAAATGTGTGCTTGTACATGTGTTCGCTTGTATGTGTCAGACAAGGATTATCATATGCAAGATGAGTAGGATTAGACAATATCTTCAACTATGCTTTATTCAATTTTTTACTGACTACACATTGGTTTTAAATTATGACATAAGGTCAGCAATTTCAGGGGAGCATGTAATTCAATTACATCAACCCCAGTGTACAACTGGTACTTATTTCATCAACCCTGAAAGGATGAAAGGCAAAGTCGACCTCCGAATGTGAAGTCAGAAGAAATTCCACTTTTACCAGCACAGTAATGACTGCCAGTTCGCCATCTTGTCCACATCAGCATATTGCAAAGAAACAATTCATAATTGTTTAAATTGGTAGAATTTCGGAGAAAATGCATAGCAGCATTTCTTGAGGGTCTTTTTATGTTCAAAGTTCAAATTCCATCAAAGTCTACTTTGCCTTTCATCCTTTTGGAAATGGTAAAATGAAGTGGCAATCAAGAACTGAGGTAAATGGTATGAAATGATTCCCTTTGCTCAAATTTGCTGGCCTTGTACATCCATGACTCCTACATCAATTTAAGGAGCAGGTTGGAAATGACCCCTTTTCTAATGTTCTTTTTTGTTATTAAGACAGTGGTGCGTAATTTGAGGGAAATTTGGCACTATCTCTAGCAAATCAAACAACAATGTAGAGTAGTTTTGGGGAACTTTTTGACAGCATTTAAATTTGAAATCACCCATGGATGAAAGGCAAAAAACCGAAACCTTATAACCGAAACAGTAATTTTATAAAACTTGCTTTTAACAATCCATAAAGCCATAAAATAAATTCTTGCTAGCCATAGTGCTTATCTTGTGACAACACTTATGAGTCACAAGACACAAATTAATGACATAAAAGTCACATCCGTCGTTGTAGTCATTGTCGTCGTCGTTTAATGTCCATGTTTCACGCTGGCATGGGTTGGACATTTTGACAAGATCCAATAGGCTCAATTGCTACATCATGTTCCAGTGTCTGCTTTGGCATGATTTCTATAACTAGATGTCCTTCCTAATGCCAACTACTTTCTGGCATATACTGGGTGAGGTCACCATGCAGTGTAGTCTTGAAAACTGCTCAGTAGTATCGGTGGCATGAATAAAGCCCCTGTACAAGCTAGCATATGTCCCTATCTTTTAAAAAAACATCCTTCATTTCCAAGCGTTTATTCTGTCTTATAGGTTGTGTTATTGGTGATAAATAATCTGTGAGAATTTAAGACATTTATGGGTGAGTTATTAGTCGTGTCATTAAAAGTACAATCATTTTGAATGCTGCCAACATTTACAGTTCGTTCATCTATTTTTATTAAAGACTTTCGATCAATATTGTAATGCTAATAAAAGAAAAAAACAGTTGCTGGCTGGAAGTTATTTCTTCAATGAAAAGTGTACTTATAAAGACATAGACAGAGCAGGAACCAGGAAGTAGATATAAACCGAACCAGGAATCAAATGTGGAGCAAGGTGAATGGAACTGGATCAATATACGACTAAAGTAAAGGCGGCAAGCTGAGCAGAATCGTTTGCACGCTGGGGGAGATGCTTAGTGGCAGTTCGTCCGTTTTTTATGTTCTGAGTTCAAATTCTGCCGCAATCAGCTTTGCCTTTCATCCTATCTGAATTGATAAAATAAGTACCAGTTGAACATTGGAGTCGATGTAATCAACTAAGCCTCCTCCCGCCAAAATTGCTGGCCTTGTGCCAGAATTTGAAACCAATATACAACTAAAGTTGTATTATCATGTTGATGATAATGATGGTGATTAAAGCAGTTTGTATTTTTTTCACTTCAATCACATCAACATAAACAAGGTTTATAATATCGACACAGGACTAGACATTTGAAATGCTTGCCTTCAGCAAATTTCAAAAAAATAGAATAGAAAATAAGCATAGATGGATGAATGGGTGGATGAATAGATAAACAGATAGACAGATAGATGGATAGGCAGACAAACAGAGGGACAGCTGGATGGACAGACAGATAGATAGACTGACAAACAGATAGTTATACTGACAAATAGAGAAACAAGCTGACAGACAGACAGACAGATAGACAGATAGAAACATTGAAATGGAAATTAATAATTAGGGGAAGGTTAGGGAATTTTAGGGGAAGGTTTAATATATAAAAATCTCCAATTTAAAAACATTTGGGATAGATAGAAAGATAGATAGATAAATAGATAGATAGATAGATAAATAGATAGATAGATAAATAGATAGATATAGATAGATAGATAGATATAGATAGATAGATAGATATAGAGGGATAGATAGATAGACAGAAACATTGAAAAGAAAATTAATAATTCAGGGGAAGGTCAGGATGGGGCAGTTAAAGTTCTTTATTTAAAACTCCAATTTAAAACCATTTTGGACAGATAGAGAGAGAGAGAGAGAAAGAAAAAAAGAGAGAGAGAGAAAGAGAGAGTGAGTGAGAGAGAGAGAGAGAGACAGACAGATAGACAAAGGGAAAGAAAAAAGAAAAGAAAGAGGAATGAGGAACAGAAAGAGACGAAGGCGAGAGAACAAGAAGAAGTATTAGCAAATTAATTAGTGGAGGTTGAAAAACGAAATTTAAAAATTAAAAAAAAAAACTGAAAAATGAAGAAGAGCTAAATGTAAGTTGATTTATGTAGAAAGTCTGACCTAATTACAAAAGAGATTTGAGTTATTTAGGCCATCGTCTATAAACAAGGGTGCTGGTGGCGAGGACATATTGCATGCTGATAGAAACAAACAATATTATATTACATTACATTATATTATATATATTTTTGTCTTCATAGGCGCAGGAGTGGCTGTGTGGTAAGTAGCTTGCTTACTAACCACATGGTCTCGGGTTCATTCCCACTGCGTGGAACCTTGGGCAAGTGTCTTCTACTATAGCCTTGGGCCAACCAAAGCCTTGTGAGTGGATTTGGTAGACGGAAACTGAAAGAAGCCTGACGTATATATGTATGTGTGTGTGTGTTTGGGTGTCTGTGTTTGTTCCCCCAACATCGCTTGACAACTGATGGTGGTGTGTTTACGTCCCTGTAACTTAGTGGTTCGGCAAAAGTGATCGATAGAATAAGTACTAGGCTTGCAAAGAATAAGTCGATTTGCTCGACTAAAAAAGGCGGTGCTCCAGCATGGCCGCAGTCAAATGGCTGAAACAAGTAAAAGAGTAATCTTTTTCTAGTTTCAGTCATTTGACTACGGCCATTCTTGGGCACCGCCTTGAAGAATATTAATTGAACAAATCAACCCTCAGTACTTATTGTATATAGATATATACATACAAATATATATGGTGGGCTGCTTGAGTTTCTGTCTGGCAAATCCACTCACAAAGCTTTGGTCAGCCTGGGGCTATAGTACAAAAATCCCTGGTCAAGGTGTCACACTGGGACTGAACTTGAAATCATTTAGTTAGGAAGCAAACCCTTTAACCACATAGCCATGTCTGCACCTAATACACACACATGCAGGGTGTAAAAGGAGTGGGGTGATTCAGCCACCACTTCAGTCTTGGTGTGGAGAGTCAAGAAGGGGCGGGGCTTTCTCAGGTTCTGAAAGCAATCTTCTTTTGCCTGGTCAAATATTTCTTGGAGGCCCTGTATACACACACACACACACACACACACATATAAACAAAACATTGGCTGACTCCTGTGAAGGTGGCACATAAAAAACACCATTTGAGCGTGGCCGTAGCCAGTACTGCTGGACTGGCCCTCGTGCTGGTGGCATGTAAAAAGCACCCTTGTGGGCAATAAAGAGACATATAGAAGACAATGTAAACCAAGTCATACTTATCATTGATTGACCTGTGATAATATGGGGTAGCGATCAGCTGAAGATTTTGCTTGTAAAGTAAAAATGTACCCCAGCAATCACCCACAATGTTCAGTTACCCAGAATGCAGTAAGTATTGCTTGTGTTTACATGACCATAACTGCAAGGCTGTGTATTTTTAATATGGATTTATATACTCAAAATGGGATCAGTGAATATAAGAGATATGAAAACACCTTATCCTAACAAACGATGCAGATGAGTTTATTTTCCACAGGAAAAGGTAGATAAGATCAAAGAAAGGTCTGCTGCTATGTGTCCCAAGTCTGGTGTCCATGAATCTTCCATTCATTCCAATCACAAAGTTTGTGGAAATGATTCACTTATCATTCTTTTACTCTTTTACTTGTTTCAGTCATTTGACTGCGGCCATGCTGGAGCACCGCCTTTAGTCGAGCAGATCGACCCCAGGACTTATTCTTTGGAAGCCTAGTACTTATTCTGTCAGTCTCTTTTGCCAAACCGCTAAGTTACGGGGACGAAAACACACCAGCATCGGTTGTCAAGCGATGTTGGGGGGACAAACACAGACACACAAACATACACACACACACACATATATATATATACATATATACGACGGGCTTCTTTCAGTTTCCGTCTACCAAATCCACTCACAAGGCTTTGGTTGGCCCGAGGCTACAGTAGAAGACACTTGCCCAAGATGCCAAGCAGTGGAACTGAACCCGGAACCATGTGGTTGGTAAGCAAGCTACTTACCACACAGCCACTCCTGCGCCTGTTTTTTTATTTAAAAAAAAAACTAACCCCATAAATGAGGATAGATTCTATTATTTTTAAGCCCAATCTTTCTAGTCATGTAAATTACTCGTGACAGTGGCATGTAAAAAAACCCATGTAGCGACACATGAAAAACGAAGCTAAGTATCACATTATTAAAAAAAAAACATTTCAAACAACTGAAAATTCCCAAGTAGAGAGTTTCAAATTTAAAAAATGTTGAAGTTTATTTTCGTGACTTCCTTACAAGTTGGCTGTACTTGTGACAAAACACAAATCAGATAAAACAAAAATGCAGCTACGTGTATGCGTGCGTGTGTGTGTGTGTGTGTGTGTGTGTGTGTGTGTGTGTGTGTCTAATATACAGTTACCAAATCAATGGTGTAGATAAAAACCTTTAGTCACAACCAGGATGTCTTACAGTAAATTACTGTATTACTGTATCTTATTTTAACAATTTTTTTTAGTTATAGAATATATGTAGGCATAGAAGTGGCTGTGTGGTAAGTAGCTTGCTTACGAACCACATGGTTCCGGGTTCAGTCCCACTGCGTGGCACCTTGGGCAAGTGTCTTCGGCTATAACCTCAGGCCGACCAAAGCCTTGTGAAAGAAGCCCGTCGTATATATGTATATATATGTGGGAGAATGTACGAAAAAACAACAACAGACGAGGACAGGTGGTGTAAATAACAAAAGGATGTATTAGTATGACGCTCGGGAATATGGAAAGTCTTTGACGTTTTGAGCTACGCTCTTCAACAGAAAGAATATAGAGACAAGGAGAAAAACACGGAGAAAAAAAATTGAATAGTGTTCAGTCAACGGTCAATCATAATAATGGCTGACCGGAAGTTAGAAATTCTTTTATATATATATATATATATATATATATATATATATATATATATATATATGTATGTATGTGTGTGTGTGTGTGTGTGTGTGTGTGTGTGTGTGTGTGTGTGTGTGTATGTTTGTGTGTCTGTGTTTGTCCTCCCAACATCGCTTGACAGCCAATGCTGATGTGTTTATGTTCCCGTAATTTAGCGGTTTGGCAAAAGACACCGATAGAATAAGTACTAGGCTTACAAAGAATAAGTCCTGGGGTCGATTTGCTCGACTAAAGGCGGTGCTCCAGCATGGCCACAGTCAAATGACTGAAACAAGTAAAAGAGTAAAAGAATAATAGACATGTGTGAGCATTTACACACCCACATTAAACCATGTGGTGCCTCCACTCTTCAACAGAAAGGAATAAGAGAAAATAAACAGAGAGAGAATGAAAAAAAACTTGTAGATATATATATGTGTGTGTGTTTCCCCCACTACCTCCTCTTCCGGTCTTTTCATAATGTAACCTCGTGGGCATCGGTACCATTTTCCTCTTTCTCCGTTCTTCCATTCTCCGAACTTTCCATCTTTCCGACGAAGGGCTACGCCCGAAACGTCATACACTCTCTCTTTTCTTTCCTGAGCGTCCAATAATACTATCCATATCACGTCCTCACTTTGTTGTTTTTTTGTTTTTTTGTTATTGTTTTTTTGAACTATATATATATATACATATGAGAAGGGATGACCACTAAGTGGACATCCATTATGCCAGAGATAGACCATCTACAGTCAAACCACAAAAGAAAAGAATGTTCTGGTGTGTGCTGAATTTCCCTAGAGAATATGCTTTTCTTTTGTGGCTTGACCATTAGATGGTCTATTTCTAGCATAATAGATGTCCACTTAGTGGTCATCCCTTCTCATATGCATGTAATATAATTTTTCTGAATTTTCAGAATTTTCTTTATGCTAGGCCACTGGTTTTAAATTGGTGTTAATTAAATTAATATCCAATTTATCAGCCTTATTATTTAAATTTATATATATATGTATATCATCATCATCATCATCATCATTATCATCGTTTAACGTCCGCTTTCCATGCTAGCATGGTTTGAATGCTTTGACTGAGGACTGGTGAAACCAGATGGCTGCACCAGGCTCCAATCTGATTTGGCAGAGTTTCTACAGCTGGATGCCCTTCCTAACACCAACCACTCTGAGAGTGTATGTATATATATGTATATATGATGGATTCTCTTGTCATGAACAACAAATGATTCAGTAAAATAAAGCATTAATCATGTTCTATGAACACAAATATGTCTCTTGAGTCCTGCTGGTGCCTTGCAAATCTTTTGGCAAATGGAACAAATTGAGGATTCAGTTTGCTTGAGTGCTTGTGGACCATTTGCTATGTGTTTTCTTGAGCAGATAGCAAGATTTGCTTTGCTTTATACCACAAAATCACAATGATAGATAAGGCTCCCATTTAGAGGAGCAGCGTTTTGCCAGTGTGCCTTCATATAAAAGATATCCCATCACCGGAGATGATATGAGGGAGTTAAATAGAGGGAAAAAGTAGAGTTCTTATATTGAACTCTACTATTTCCATCTATTTAGCTCTCTCCAATGATGGGATATCTTTTATATCCCTGAAACAGCTGTAAGACTACCTTTCTCTTTATAAATGTCCTAGAAATTTCTCGCTACCTTGGCTTTGTTGTCTCATTTTATTTAACACATGCACACACACACACATATATATATATATACATATATATATATATATATATATAGCCCAACTAATTAGGGAGCGAATCAATTTAGATGAGATGCAGTTTGGGTTCGTGCCAGGTAAAAGCACTACTGATGCCTTATTTCTAGTGAGACAGTTGCAGGAGAAATACCTAGCTAAGGATAAACCTCTGTACCTGGCTTTCGTTGACATGGAGAAAGCCTTTGACAGGGTCCCCCGATCCCTTATCTGGTGGTCAATGAGGAAACTTGGGATAGAAGAATGGTTAGTGAGAGCTGTGCGAGCCATGTACAGAGATGCTGCCAGTAAGGTGAGGGTTGGAAATGAGTACAGCAATGAATTCCGGGTAGAGGTAGGGGTCCACCAAGGTTCCGTCCTCAGCCCCCTCTTATTTACCATAGTCCTCCAGGCAATCACAGAGGAGTTCAAGACAGGTTGCCCCTGGGAGCTCCTCTATGCTGATGACCTTGCCCTAATTGCGGAGTCACTATCAGAACTAGAGGAGAAGTTTCAGGTGTGGAAGCAAGGTCTAGAATTGAAGGGCCTTAGAGTCAACCTAGCTAAAACCAAAATCCTAATAAGTAGGAAGGTAGATAAAACACAAACCCCTTCAGGTAGATGGCCCTGCTCAGTATGTAGAAAAGGAGTAGGTAGTAACTCTATAAGATGTACCCGGTGCAAGCTATGGACACATAAGAGGTGCAGCAACATCAAAGGCAGGTTAACTAGCAAGTTAGTTTTTGTTTGTGGCAGATGTTCAGGTGCAATAAAGACTGCAAACAAACAGGAAACAACTTCTATCTCATTCCAGGGTGAAAAACTAGAGGTAGTCGATAGCTTCCGCTATCTGGGCGACCAAGTTAGTAGTGGGGGTGGGTGCGCTGAAAGTGTAGCTGCTAGAATAAGAATAGCCTGGGCAAAGTTTAGAGAGCTCTTACCCCTGCTGGCGACAAAGGGACTCTCACTCAGAGTAAAAGGCAGACTGTATGACGCATGTGTACGAACAACCATGCTACATGGCAGTGAAACATGGGCTGTAACTGCTGAGGACATACGTAAGCTCGCAAGGAATGAAGCCAGTATGCTCCGTTGGATGTGTAATGTCAATGTGAATACCCGTCAGAGTGTAAGTATCTTGAGAGAAAAGCTGAACATTAGAAGCATCAGTTGTGGCGTGCAAGAGAGACGATTGCGCTGGTATGGACATGTGGTGAGAATGGAGGAGGATAGCTGCGTGAAAAAGTGCCACACCCTAACAGTTGAGGGAACCCGTGGAAGAAGTAGGCCCAGGAAGACCTGGGCTGAGGTGGTGAGGCAAGACCTTCGTACATTGGGCCTCACCGAGGCGATGACTACTGACCGAGACCTTTGGAAATGTGCTGTGCGTGAGAAGACCCGGCAAGCCAAGTAAGATCGTTGCCAGTGCCCCTGGACTGGTTCTTGTGCGGGTGGCACATGAGATGCACCATTTTGAGCGTGGCCGTTGCCAGTACCGCCTGACTGGCTCCTGTAGGATTTTTCGAGCGAGATCGTTGCCAGTGCCCCTGGACTGGCTTGTGCGGGTGGCACATAAAAGACACCATTTCGAGCGTGGCCGTTTTCGTGCGGGTGACACGTAAAAGCACCCACTACACTCTCTGAGTGGTTGGCGTTAGGAAGGGCATCCAGCTGTAGAAACTCTGCCAAATCAGACTGGCCTGGTGTTGCCATCCGGTTTCACCAGTCCTCAGTCAAATCGTCCAACCCATGCTAGCATGGAAAGCGGACGTTAAACGATGATGATGATGATGATGATATATACAAACCTTACCAATGACAAAAAAAAAAGATAAATTTAGGGATTTTATTTTAATTTGAGTAAGAAAAGAAATTAAAAAATTAAATATGCAACTTTTTTATCTTCGTTTAACAGAGATGATATTCTCTCTCCTTTAATGACAAATTCACCACCAGAGGTATAACACATGTTTGAAAGACTGTTTAATCATCTGGTTTAATGCCACCATCTGGTCCCTGGGTGCCTTTAGCAGAGTCTACTCTTTTGCAAGCACCTAGGCCAAGTCTCAGGTCTGGAGATAACTTCCTCCTTTCCTCCCAGCAGATGCTTTAAGGTTTAATGACCTGGTGCCCCCACCCCCCACCCTTTCCTTGATGCACCAAGCCATAGAGGCCTTGATAAGTTGTGCATTTCCTCTTTTGATTAAGCAAGAAGAAAAAAAAGAAAAGCTTGAGATTTGCTTCTGTGGTAAGTGTCTCCACCCTTCATTTGTTTGTTTTGTAGGTGAAGGCCACCATGTGACATGTGTGGTCTGATGAGTTCTATAATTGAAAGATAACATTTTTATCAAATATAAATATTGACAGATATCTTAGCAGCAAATGTTACATTTCAGCAACATCAGCTTCTAACACACACAGACCTAGACTGAGCTGTTATCTAGCAGAGAATTAGAAGTTTTTGTAAGGATTCAGTGTTAGCAATTTGATATTCATTGATATTGTTGTTATTCTGACCTATGTTTTTGTGCATTGGATGGGACAGATGTCTTGCAGTATTTGTTCTGGATCTTTTAAGTTCAATTCTCACTGTAGTCTACTTAGGTGGTTGACTTAATCAATCATCCAGGTTAACCCGTTAGCATTTAAACTGGGCATATCCGGTCCAAATATTCTACCTACATTACATTCAAACCAACTAGGAATTGGCCCCTTACACCTGCCCTACAATGTCATTGTAAAAATAAACAATCGCATCACTGAAATCTCAAAGCTGTAAGATAGTAAATAATTAATGCAAAACAATATGAATAAATAAGCGTTACATTTGACAAAATAATCCGAACGCTAAAGAGTTAATATCACTATCTGGTTCTAGGGTATTTTTAGTGAAATTCATTTTGTTGTATGTATTTGGACTACGTCTCTATTTTTTTTTCACTAATAACAGTTTCAAGGGACTCTGAAAAGGGTCATGGATATTTCCCTTCATCTTGACTCAGAAATAAAAAGAAAATACCTATGATCAAAGCCAGCTCTGGCAATGATCACGTTCGGATGGTGCTGTTAGCACTCCACTGGCACAGGTGCCAGTCATCGAATTTGGATCAATTACAATGTAAAACAGAATATTCTTTTTAGAGGAAAAGCAGATAGAAACCAAAAAAGTTTGCACCACTGAGAGCTTTGAAATTCTCTTCAACAAGACCCTAATACTCAATAGACACTAAAAATGAATGTTTTCATTCCAGCATAAAATTATTTTGATCTGGTTTCTTATTTTTTCAACAGTATTTGAACTCTTAAGTAAGTATGTGTGTGTGTATATGTATGTATATACACATATGTATGTATATACACATATACACATAAGGATGTATGGCTATGTGTGTTTGTGCAAGTTCAGGCATGTACATGCACATTTATACCAGTCTCCATTAGTTTATTAAATGATCGCATGTTTGTTTCCTGGTCTACTATTATTTATTGATTAGTTATTTACACTATGTCTTATTCAGTCAAGGCAATATACATGCTTTTGTCTAAGTTCACAAGTATAATTATATTTGCTTGCATGTATACATAGAGAGAGAGAGAGAGAGAGAGTGTGTGTGTGTGTGTATCTTTTACTTCTTTCAGTCATTTGACTGTGGCCATGCTGGGATGGGCACCATGGATGAGGACAGCTGTGTGAAGAAGTGTCACACCCTATCAATGGAAGGAACCTGTGGAAGAGGTAGACACAGAATGAGGCGGTGAAGCACAATCTTCGAACGATGGGCCTCACAGAGGCAATGACAAGTGACTGAGGCCTTTGGAGATATTTCATGCTTGAGAAGACACAGCAAGCCAGGTGAGATCATAGTCGTGGCCAATGCTAGTGTCGCATAACTGGCCCACTTAAAAGCACCCTTCAATTGTTGGGCAATATACCATGCTTGTGAAAACCTGTTGAACCAAGTGAAATCGTAGTCGTGACCGATGCCAGTGCCACCTGACTGGCACTCACGCTGGTGGCACATAAAAAGCACCATTCGAGCATGGCTGTTGCCAGTGCTGCACGACTGGCACCTGTGTTGGTGGCATGAAAAAAGCACCATTCGAGTGTGGCTGATGCCAATCCCACCTGACCGGCTCTTCGAGTGGTTGGCTGTAGAAACCTTGCCAAATCAGATTGGAGCTTGGTACAGCCTCCTGTCTTGCCAGTTCTCAGTCAAACCGTCCAACCCATGCCAGCATGGAAAGCGGACGTTAAACAACGATGATGATGATGATGATGCACATACATATATTTCATCACCCTATCACTTATCTCTGTTATTTGCCTCCCATAAGTTTTATGTTCCATCTTGAATCTGAAGAGGAACATCTAAATATTACTTTCAGCACCTAATATAAGTAAACATCGTAAGTTTCTCATCTTTTAAATTAGCTTAAAGCTATTTCCTCACATATAGTTTCCATATACATTTATTCATCTTTCAATATTCTATTTACTTGTAGCTTATATTCATATACATCTATGAATGTATGAATACATACATATGCATGTGTGTGTGTGTGTTTGTGTGAGTGTGTGCATGTCTATTTTTTCATTACTGCCAGTAAAGTAATTAACGGAGTTAATTACCTCTGATTTATATATGTGCAAGTAGGCATGTATATATATATATCTATCTATATATATATATATATATATATATATATATAATTCTACCGTTTTTTTTTTACCCTCTTTAATTACCTCCCA
>NC_142938.1:9708401-9715901 GCF_046866305.1 Octopus bimaculoides
AAGACAAGATATAAGTTATAAAGAGAGAGAGTAAAAGAGGAAGACAGAGAAAGGGAGAGATAAAGAACTAGTTGATGAACCACTAAAACAACTATTGTTCAAGTACATTGGAATCATAACTATAAAACTACTTCCTATTAATTCACAAAATACCTTACATAACACCATAAGAGCGTAATCGTTACCAGCGTTGCTTTCTAGCACTTGTGCTGGTGTCACATTAGAAAATCATTCGAGCGAGGTCATTGCCAGTGCTGCTGGACTGGCTCCTGTGCAGGTGGCACGTAAAAAACACCCTTTTGAGGCTTCTTTCAGTTTCCGTCTACCAAATCTACCCACAAGGCTTTGGTTGGCCTGAGGCTATAGTAGAAGACACTTGCCCAAGGTGACATGCAGTAGGACTGAACCCGGAACCATGGGGTTGGGAAACAAGCTTCTTACCACACAGCCACTCCTGTGCCTATATATATATATATATTGTGTATCCATGATAACGTTTTCCAAACCTCTGCTTCTTTGAATGTGAAGAATTAAGAGAATGTTAACAGTGTGAACAGATAAGAATTACTCAAGAATCCAATTTTGAAGCTGTTTGGCATCAGTGGATTAGAAATGTACTGCAGCCTCATTTTAAAATCTTGTTTATGGAATGGAAATTATGTAAAACAAGATAAAACAAAGATACCTTCCTCTGTACCTTGAACTAGTTGGTGATGGGCTGTGAAGAGTTGTGGGTCTTGCTTTTCGTCTTGACTAAAATGTAACACAGAACTCATGTATCTGATCGAATTATTTTATATATATATATATATATATATATATATATATATATATATATATATACATGTTGTATCATATATTTTGATTTTTACCTTTTACTGGTTTCAGTCACTGATCTGCAATCATGCTGGAGCACCGTCTTGTAGATTTAATCAAGCAAATTGGCTCCAGTACTTATCTTTTAAATCTGGTAATTTTCTGTAAGTCTGTTTTGACGAATTGCTGAGGTACAGGGATGTAAAGAAACCAACACTAGTTGTCAAGCAGTGATGGGGGACAAACATAGACGCATATATGTGTATACATAGAGGTATACATACATATGTGTGTGTACATATGTATATATATTGCTTTTATATATCTTATTTATATTCTTAAATCTCATATATTTTTAAGTAACATTCATAGCCACTTTACCATGGGTGTCTGTTCGAGTGGACTCAGCTGCGATTTTTTAACCCCGAAAGGACATCTCTGGGGTTAAAAAAATCACAGAAGAGTCCACTCGAATGGACAGCCATGTTAAGGTGGCTACGAATGTTATTTGTCAGTACAACGACTGCATTGATCTCTTACAGAGATTTTAGAACTAGCATTTTCGCTTGTCATATATTTTTATTTCTTTTATGTATTTATATATAATATGTATGGGGAAGATGGGGCTCCTTAGTGATGTTGAGGGCAACCCATCTAGGAGAAGGAAAACTGATACAAAACCAAGTTTGTGCACTAATAGCATCTATATATATACATGTATACAATTTACTCAACTAAACCTTTCAAGACTATCAATAACATGCTTAAGTGTCACAACAAAGTCTGGAAACCTCTGAGCTAGACTATGCTACACTGAGGAGGTCTAATAAGACTAAAACATGACTAGTGTTATATATATATATATATATATGTATGTATATATATATATATGTATATATATATATATATATATGTATATATATATATATATATATGTGTGTATGTATATATATATATATATATATATATATATATATATATATAAATACTTTTTAGTAAAGCTGTAAAATTATCACAGGACTGTTACTCAGAATTTCACGTTCCTTTTCGTCGGGCAGTTGTGGTAAATACTGTATTTATCACAACTGTCTGACAGACGAGAATGTGTAACTAAGTAGCAGTCCTGTGATAATTTTGCAACTTTAATAAAAAGCATATTACTCTACTTTTGGTATTTGAGTACTATTTTTTACACCTTGTTTTGATCTTATGTGCTCACCTGTACACTTATATGCTCACCTCTGTGTGTGTGTGTGTGTATGTGTGTATATATATATATATATATACTGTATTTGTCTATTAAGGCTACCATTAGTTTCATATTAAGGAATGCCTCAACAATTATCAAGACAATTTGTTGAGGTATTCCTTAACATAAAACCAATGATAGCCCAATTACACAAATTAAGAATGCAGTGTTGAATACTCATTCTCCTTGTTTGATATTTATGTGTGTGTATATATATGCGTCTTTTTTATTTGTAATGTTAAAATGATGATGATGATAATGATGATATATGTGTGTGTGAGTGAAAAAGAATTTAGGATGGAAAAATTGTCATGGAGGAGAGAAAATTTCCCGACTTTTATTTATACACACACACATACCATATACACATACATCTCAGTACTAATTAACACGGAGATTCTACCTGATCATTCAATGTGCTAGAAATAACAGCCAAAATATCCAGCAAATCTCACTGCCACTGTTTTAGAGAGATAAAAAAAAACAGAAAGAGAAAATTAACGTAAGATAATTTAATCCATGATTTCCTAACACACATTCTGTTTTATAGGGAACAAAAGAGGAACCAATTCTCAATATATTATGGTATTTTGAATTTCTTTTTATCATTCCCAGATATCCGTCTCAGAGGACAAAGTTTTACAGACCTAAACTGTATATATGTGCTTACATACACACATGTACGTACGTGTGTACAATGTGCATATATCAGTAATATAGTTTTCTTTATTATGCCGAGCCTCTTAAATCCTTTATATTGTGGACATTTCTATTATATATATATATATATATATATATATATATATGTGTGTGTGTGTGTGTGTGTGTGTGTGTGTGTGTGTATGTATGTATATGTATGTTCACAAACAAGCTCACCTAATACATAAAAACGTGTTTTGGGGGATACATGCCGAAACTGCGACTTAACAGCAATACGGCTAAAGGATCAAACAATAAAGAGACGTAATTCCGCATCGATTTTCGATAGCATTCAATCAATCAATCTATCCATACATTCATATATATATATATATATATATATATATATATATATATATATATATATATATATATATATATATATATATATATATATATATATATATTTATATATATACATACACACACACATTACACAGATAGATAGACAGAGAGAGAAGGATGAATGAATGAATGAATTGTATTTCCACGAGGTAAGCAGGAGTTTCAGGATACAGTAGTAAGAGAATATTACATTCACTACAGAAGCACTGTATCTCTGTATGTCTTATAGAAATCATTCAAACATGCCGAGTTAATTCCTCTACACTAAAAAAGACTGAAGATATGTATCTCTCTCTCTCTCTCTCTCTTTTTCTTTATATATGTGTGTGTGCGCGCGCGTATGAATGTATGTAATGGACACGAACACCACACTGTTGTGTATGAAATGCAATTAAACGAGTTAAAGTAAACTGGTAAAGAATGAAATAGTATTTATTCAAAGCCTGAGTCTCTGGGAGTCGCTCATCAACACCGAATTTCCTCGTCCCCGAATGTCTCAACCGACTTAAGGATCGAGATTGTGAATGAAACTCCGAGTATGTGAGTATGTGTGTGTGTGTATATATATATATATATATATACATACCGTTTTGGGATTTGGTTTATATATAACAACTATATAAGGAATTGGAATACATGGAATAAGCAGATGTGCTACACAGCTTGGATTTTATGCAGCGCCAAGTTTTGTTAGTGAACAGGTCGCGGTTTCAAAGCGACGAAAATATTTTGACACAAATGGAAATTAAATGTTGAAGTGAAACTAACGGTTTTTGTGTGTTCTTTGAATGGCTTACAAATATCTTCCACGCTGCAATTGTCTCTGTGTGTGTGTGTGTGTGTATGGATAGATAGACAGATAGATAGATAGATAGATAGATAGATAGATAGATGGATGGATGGATGGAGGGATAGATATTCACACATACCAAAACAATTCAAAAAGGTATAACATGCGCACACACTACACACATAGTGCGTGCGTGTGTGTGTGTGTTCTAGGAAATAAAAAAAAATTGCATAAGATACAAGCATTTTTGACAAGAAATCTTTCGACATGAATTCTCATGTTTGAAAGAGTTCTGTCATTATTGATAATGTTATGTTTCGTATTCTAATCGGACTTGAAGATTTACAATAAAATCGAAGAATCCTAATCATTCACATACATAGACGTACACACACGTATGTGTGCATGTATACATACACACATACACATATGCAGGCACACGTACACACACACATATTCATTATATGAGCATTATATGTATATATGTATATATGTATGTATGTATGTATGTAAGTAGGTATACACATACATACACACAACTCCCATGTGATGAAGTATTTGCAATTGCGGGAACTGGAACACTATGGCAACGGACCAACTAATAAATGAGATATTCATTTTATTTCCTATAATTATTTTTATATTAATTATATATGTATGTATGTATGTATGTATGTATGTATGTATGTATGTATGTGTGTGTGTACGTAGGTACACAGATGCTGATGCACAAGCACAAACGTGCAGCGATATGATGATGGAGACTCTCCGAGGTCAATGACCCATTGGAATAGCAGCACCGTTTCTTGGAAAAGGAATGACACGTTAATGTCAAACGTAAGGTGTCCGGAAATTAAAAAAAATGGGCCGAAACATTTTCCCCCCCCCCTTTTTATCATAGGTTTGCTTGATCAAGACCAACCTGTAGCTAATAAACATGTATAACATAAATACACACATACGTTAATTATCTTTATATTTACATATACATATACACACCTATGTAGAATTTTTTTTTTTACCTGAATTCTTGTGATGAACTAAAAATAATTGAAACAAGAGAGAATAATGTAATATGTGGTTGTCGTTGTTTAGTCTCTATTCAAACCTGATTAAATAGTCCTGTGAGCAAAGGCGTTCCAGCTGTGACCCGGTCTCCTTTTTAAGGGTATCTGCAATTACTGTATCCAGCGTATCATTTCCCTAAGACAATAAAGGTGTGATTTGAGGTAGATTTGGAGTTTTGGGGGTGATTTTTCTAACAGGTTCAATGTCGAAGTCGAGATTTCATCGTTTATGGTTCATGTAGTGTTTTTTTTTATTCCTGCTTAGCCCCAGGTCAGCTCTGATCTAGAAGTTCTGTGATCAAAAGCATTCCAACCACGACCGTGTCATCTTTTATTACAGGTTGTGTACCTAAGACTATAGTATTAAGTGTATCCTTTTTATTTAAGACAGTAGGATATGAATTAGGGGAGCGATTCGGCCGCTATCTCTGGTATTTCTCTAATGACGAACTAGGCTCTCCCTCGTTGCTGTTTAACCACAGGACATTAAGTAGGCCTATGATCAAACATGTTCGTTACTAACCTGTCGTTTTGTATATTTATAAATACACTGTTCACAGTTGTCCTTTTTTTTCAAGACAGTAAGTTTTGATTTAGTGAAGGGAAATTTGAATATAATTTCTAACAGGTCTATCCACCACGTAGGCGGTCCCTCGTTGACTCGGGTAATGTAGGAAATAAGGTGTAGTAGTTGAAGAATGTGAGATGGATGGATGATACTAGAGTGAGAGAGAAATACGTGTACAACCCAGATTAGATCAGGTCTTTTGCCTTTCTACAATAAGTATTTAGTTATAAATAATGTTGGTTTTATACAACCAGAG
The DNA here is from genome assembly GCF_046866305.1 of Octopus bimaculoides. NCBI lineage: Eukaryota > Metazoa > Mollusca > Cephalopoda > Octopoda > Octopodidae > Octopus > Octopus bimaculoides. The sequence continues at coordinate 9,714,192 of NC_142938.1, forward strand.
AATCTGTAGGTAGACATGTAAATGATGGAGAGATGGACATATATATATTCCTAGAAGAGGAAGTCTAGATAAATTGACGATCATATTAATGGTGATGGTGATCATGACGAAGATGATATTTTACTTTGAGAAATAAATGCAATTTACGACAAATGTTTTAATTTAAACAGAAAAAAAAAGTGCCCGTGGTGGCGGGGTTTGCAAAATTTTCTCTCCTCATCGGAGCCTTTCATTGAAAGTTATATCTTAATATTTCTGTACTGGAATCTTTCTTCACTCGTTTCTAGATCTGAAATCAAATCAAATTATCTTGGAAGGCAAAAATGAAAGAGATTAGAAAAAAAAAAAAAGAAAAATTTACCTATTTAAAAATCATGTATGTATATATTGTATATATATGAACTAGTTGATTATATGTTTGTATTCAAATATCAGTGAGAGTCTTGGAAATCGGCAAGAATGAACCATCATATAAAACACGCACCTTTCGGGTTGGCCGATCACAATTGAAATTCTTATAGATGTCAGGAAAAACAATAATAATAGTGAATAATAATGAAACATGGTCATAAAATGAGGGATCGGTTTCCGTTTGTCCGAGTATTACATACTGATCCCCCACTATAGGGCCACTTCGCCACCACCGATCGTCGAAGTGACAGACAGCTTTAACGTTTTCTACTTGGACAGTCAAGAACAGGGATGGATTGTAAAGATGTGACTGAAAATTCGTACATTAACTTACCAACGACCAAACAACATAGGAGAAAAAGGAGAAGAGGTGGCGGCGTTTTGATCCAGTGGTTCGAGTACATCCAGAGATTAATAGGAAAGAGGCGTGAGAGAGAAAGGAGTAGGCAGGGTGACTCCTTCTCTCTCACGTCGGTTCGTTACAAGAAGTAGTTCTGGCAGAAATGTCACTGGTGGCGGGAGCACTCCTGCTAAATGGAATAGCAGCAGCACACGGGGAGGCATCGTTGGTCGACGGATTGGTTACGGGGGAAACATATGATATCTTTCACTCGCAGCTTATCGAGTTACTTTCATTTACTTTATCTATCTATCTATCTATCTATCTATCTATCTATCTATCTATCTGTCTGTCTGTTTATTTGTCTGTCTATCTGTTTTTTTTTCTATATCTATCTATCTATCAATCTGTCTGTCTGTCTATCTGTCTAGTTGCTTCTATATCTATCTATCTACCTATCTTTCTTTCTTTCCTTCTTTCTTTCTTTCTTTCTTTCTTTCTTTCTTTCTTTCTTTCTTTCTTTCTTTCTTTCTTTCTTTCTTTCTTTCTTTCTTTCTGTTTATTTGTCTGTCTATCTATTTGTTTCTCTATCTATCTATCTATCTATCTATCTATCTATTTATCTATCTATCTATCTATCTATCTATCTATCTATCTATCTATCTATCTTTCTTTCTTTCTTTCTTTCTTTCTTTCTTTCTTTCTTTCTTTCTTTCTGTCTGTTTATTTGTCTGTCTATCTATTTGTTTCTATATCTGTCTATCTATCTATCTATCTATCTATCTATCTATCTATCTATCTATCTATATATCTATCTATCTATCTATCTGTCTGTCTGTCTGTCTGTTATTTATTTGTTTATATTTTATTTATTTGGGTTCTTCAGAAAGGAGAGACAAATTTGGAAATAGGAAAAAAAAAAGTATAGAATGAATGAAAAAAAAAAGAAAGAAATGTAA
>NC_142938.1:9718401-9753401 GCF_046866305.1 Octopus bimaculoides
CACCGGCATGGGTATCGCAACTACAATTTCCATTTGATTTTTATTTTGATGATGATGTACTTGACTCAAGGTCTCCTCAAACATAGCAGGTCGCCCTACAATACATACATATATATATATATATATATATATGTATGCATGTGTTTGTATATATGTTTGTGTGTGTTTACTGTCACTTCACACGATATTTGTAAATGAATGTCATCACCATGCAAGCAGTATCATTAATTTTCCAGTATTTTGCAAAATCCTGTTTGGCTGCAGTGAAATATTACCTTGCTTGGAAAACAAGTGGGGTTGGTTGGTGACGGGAAGAGCACCCAACCATAAAAAAAAAATCTACCTCCACAAGAATGAAAAGGATGGACATTAAAAGATGATGATGATGATGGTGGTGGTGGTGGTGGTGGTGGTGGTGATGACATGCCTGCACACACAATTATAACATTTCTTTGTAGATAAAAAAAAAAAGATATTAGTTTATGCTTTCGTTTTCCTGTACACTACGAAACCATAAAATCCTCACCTGTTCTGTCAAATGATAAAAACCTATGAATGCAAAAAAAAAAAAGCACAGTTTCACATTGATTTTCCCATTAATATTTATTTATCTTTGTTTTCATTGATACTCTTTTCATCAACTTTTCTCTTCTTGGACATTTTCCAAATCACCCCTTGTTTTATACCATGAGCTGGTACTTTAAAAAAAAAAAAAAATTTCCTTTCATATTGAAAGCCAATAATATTACATTATGATAATGTTGTTATTGTGGCTCTTCCACTCACCACCCTCAACTGTTTTTTTGTTTTTTTATTTAAATAAGCAGCCATTTTTTTTGTTCTGCTCCAGATGTTTTCTTTCATCTATTTTTATCTTTTATTCTTTACTTGGTTCAGTCATTGGACTGCGGCTATGCGGGGACAACAGCTTGAAAGGTTGGCTTAAACAAATTGATCCAGTACTTACTTTTTAAGTCTGGTACTTAATCTTTTCGTTTTTCTTTTCTTTTTTTTTTTTGTCAAACCGCTAAGAAACAAAAATGTTTACAAACTAACACTGGTTGTCAAGCAGTGGAGGTAGGCACAGACACAAAGGCATGCGCACTCACACACACACACACACACACACACACGCATAAACATGCACGCACACACACACAGGCGGCGAGCTGGCAGAAACGTTAGCACGCCGGGCGAAATGCTTAGAGGTATTTCGTCTGCCTCTACGTTCTGAGTTCAAATTCCGCCAAGGTCGACTTTGCCTTTCATCCTTTCGGGGTCGATTAAATAAGTACCAGTTACGCACTGGGGTCGATATAATCGACTTAATCCGTTTGTCTGTCTTTGTTTGTCCCCTCTGTGTGTAGCCCCTTGTGGGTAGTAAAGAAATAACACACACACACACATGCATGCATATATGTAGAGCTCTAATTTCAACAGCTGAGGTTGGACACTAATTGTACTCACAAAATATACTATATACTATATATATATATATATCATCATCATCATCATCATCGTTCAATGTCCGCTTTTCATGCTAGCATGGGTTGGACGATTTGACTGAGGACTGGTGAACCAGATGACTGCACCAGGCTCCAATCTGATTTGGCAGAGTTTCTACAGCTGGATGCCCTTCCTAACACCAACCACTCCGAGAGTGTAGTGGATGCTTTTTATGTGTCACCGGCACGAAGGCCAGTCACACGGTACTGGCAACGGCCACGCTCAAAATGGTGTATATATATAAACATTATTAACCACATATACTTAACATATATTCATAATGTATTTACTGATAGGCTGCAATTCAGTCAGCATGGTGAAAAATACTCTCTCAAAGTATGTCATTGACAGTGACTTCAGAGATTTGGCCACCTAAGCCATTGTCGGACTGCGATGCATTTGAGCTACTTTTACCAGGTTGTGTGGGTTTGAGTTGGGTGGTAATTAGGTTTCTATACAAAGGTATGGTGGAAAAAATTTTTTTATTAATTTTGGAGTTATGCTATTGTTTATAATTTATTCCTGCTTGTAGACCTTTGTAAACAAGCCTGCATGTGATTCTCTTTTGTTATGTAAGCATAAGGTCTGACAGTATTTTTGCTGTTTTTGGTATTATTGGACTTAGCATTTATCTTTGACAATATAAAGGTCAAAGAAACAAAGTCCCGTGTTTAACCCCTTAGTAATGAGGTGTGTCGACTTTTTTACACAAAAGAATGTAGGTAGGGGGTAAATTTAGGCTGGTCCTTTTGTTTCACTTTTGTTATTATTTAGGGCATTTCCTGTTGTCATTTTTGATGTTGAGGTTATTGGTCAGGTATGTCATGGCTTTGTTAATATGAAAATTATTTCTCTTGTGCTTTGGATGTTCATAAAAGTATTTGTGTACAGGTTGTATATTTACATGTTTCTCTGTAGGTGTTCATTGGATTAATATATAAGGATTTTAATATATAAAGATTTTAAAGTTATTGGATTAATATATAAGAATTTTAAACTTCCTGTTTTGTCAAGTAGAGTTTGTTCGGTGTTTGTTTCGAAAATTTCTTCAAATTCTGTTCTAGATATATGCTGGAGTAAAGCTGATATAGAAGGTCTATATATATTCATGTATATAAGTTGCTTGTTTACAAAGTTTCTACATGCATGAATAAATTCTAAACAATGGCATGACTCCAAATTTAATCAATAAAAATTTTTCCAAAACACCTTTCCATCTTGGGCCATCTTAGTAGCAGTGTATGTCCCTGGGTGAATCATTGCACTGTGCTCTATTGTCTTTATATACTGACAGCAAGTCACTGCATACACAGATTAGAATCAGGCAACTAAACCAGGGGTCAGGAAACTTTTTTCACCATTTACCCCAAAATGTATTTATTTACGCCAACATTATTCTTTGGTAGCTCCTTGTAGGTGGGAATTGATATTGAGCTGTTATGATAAACCCTTTTTCTGATTTTAAGCCAGGGGACACTAACTATTGATGGGTAAGGGCTTTGTCGACATCAGCATTATTATTATTATTATTATTATTATTATTATTATTATTATTATTATTATTATTATTATTATCATTATTATGTTTGACTTTTGCTTTGCATTTGTACAAGTTGACTCCAAGTCTCACCCAGAGACCTCAAGAGACAACAAGTTAGAAGTTCCTGTTGGTGTTATGCCTAGGGTGTCATATATTTGGTTTCGTACGTAGTATTGTTCTAGAGAATGTTTAAGGAAACAAGAAACTTACGAGTTTGTTTCAAAATTTGAGATTACATAGACAATATTTTACGTAGGATATGAGCAGTTCCCATGAGCACCGTCTTTTGAATTTCTGCCATTTTGGGGTTTCCTTTATTATTATTATTATTATCATCATCATCATCATCATCATCATCATCATCATCATCATCATTATTATTATTATTATCATGGTGATGGCAGCAATGATGTTGGTGATTACGATGAAGATAGAACAGGTTAAAGAGACAATTAAACATTTATGGCCGAGGGTCAATGACGAAGGCCAAATTGGCAAGAGAGTATCAAGGACTCTTTGTGGTTCATACAAACTGACATAACCAAACAACAATACAACAGCAACAATAACAACCGAAATGAATTAATAACCCAGTAATTAAAAGAACACCGATTTTCAAGGCAGTGATTTGGAGTAGACAAACGCTATAATTTATTTACGAATATCATATATAAATGATTAACAGGTGCAAAAAATAACAGGTATTACATGATTTAATGAATGAAATAGGAATTGATAGTTTCTGTTTTTTTGAAGTGAAATCCTCTGCTTATTGTGCTCTGTTCATAGGTGGTGAATATCATCTTATAGGAGGTCCAACATTTCCTGCATTCCCCTCTATCATCCATCTCTATCCATCTGCCACTCATGAACTCATCTTCCTACTCGCCCTGTCTAACTCCTTGGACTACTTTTCTTAGATTCACCTTCCTGTAACTTGAGACTGTGTCCTGACCCTTCTGCACCGCCATCTTCTCTCTTTTACCCAATGGCTCAACCATGTATCTCCTCCAGTGCAGGTCAAACATTTCTATCCCGCTATCATACCTTAACCTCTCATCACTCGGCACAAAAGCTACCTCCCTTGATACTATACTCCGCTCAGTTGAGGAGCCTTGTCTTGCAAGTTACTTGGTGACCTCACTAGTGCTGGTGCCATGTAAAAAGCACCCAGTAAACTCTGTGAAGTGGTTGGTATTATTAAGGGTTATCTAGCTGTAAAAACCATGCCAAAACAGATGTGGAAACTTGGTGCAGTCGTCTGGATTGCTGGCTCCTGTCAAACTACCCAACTCATGCCAACATGGAAGTCAGATGTTAAACGATGATGATGGTTACTGTTGTTGTTGTTAAAAGGTTTATTGAAAACTTTTGGGGATGTCTTTTTGGGTCTGAGATGCTTTGGCACAGCCATTTTGGTGTTGTTTATTTAGCATTGCTGATTCAATGCTGACTCATTTGACATCAGACGTTTTAATGTTTTTCACTCTCTTGTTCCATCCCTCTCCCTTCCCCACTCCCTCTCTCTCCGCCCCTCCCCTCTCCTCTCACCCCCTTTTCCCTCCCCCACTCCCACTTTCATGTTAATTCATGTTAATTTATGTTACAAACACCAACTTAAGAATGGCAAAGTTATTTTACTAAATTCTTTATTATGTTCAAAATTGATTGAAACAAACTCCAAATTTTTTTTTCTATTCTAGGTACAAGGCCTGAAACTTTTGGTGAGGGGACCAGTCGATTAGATCGACCCCAGTATGCAACTGGTACTTAATTTATCGACCCCGAAAGGATGAAAGGCGGAATTTGAACTCAGAACGTAAAACCAAACGAAATATCGCTAAGCATTTCGCCTGGTAAGCTAATGTTTCTTATTTCTTTACTGCCCACAAGGGGCTACACACAGAGGGGACAAACAAGGACAGACGAAGGGATTAAGTATGAGAGAGAAGAAGAGAAAAAGACAGAAAGAGAAAGAGGGAGAAAGAGGAGAGAGAAAGAGAGGGAGAGAGCGAGAGTGACAGACAGATAGAAAGACAGAGAGGGAGAAGGAGTATGGGAGAGAAGAAGAAAGAACGACAGAAAGAGAAAGAGGAGAGAGAAGGAGGGAGAGAGAGCGAGTGTCAGACAAACAGATAGACAGACAGAGAGGGAGAGAGACATAGAGGAAGAGGCAGAGAGAGAGAGAAGAAAGGGAGAAAGAGAGAGAGAGAGAGAGAGAGACAGAGAGAGACAGACAGACAGACAAAAATACAGAGAGAAAAAGCAGAGGGAGAAGGAGTATGGGAGAGAAGAAGAGAGAACGGCTGAAAGAGAAAGAGAGGGAGAATGAAAGGCAAACAGATAGACAGACAGAGGAGGAGAGCGACATAGAGGAAGAGGGAGAGAGATGGAGAAAGGGAGAGCAAGAGAGAGGAGAAAGAGGAAGAGAGAAAGAGAGAGATAGCTAGAGAGGGAATGATATATAGAGAAAGAATGTGTAGGGGTGGGGGTGGAGAAGTGTGTGAGAAAAAGAGAAGAAGAAGAGAAAGAAATGGAGAGAATAGAAAATTAGACAACGGGTATGAAAATTAGCAGTTAATCTAATAACAAGCAGTTTGAATTAATTCTTAATTAAATAATTAATCAGTTGCTGTTAGTTCATTACTTGGTCTTTATTCCCTAATGAACAATAAACAAACGATGCAAAAACCTCATAAAAAACATTTAAAAAGAATACAGGTTGCTATTAGATATTATAAGTACCAACTTGAGACTACACGAAAAGCAAAAAAACTTCCCCCCAAACAAACAGTAACTTTACTGATGGGATTGGAATCCCATATGTACCTCTTGCTGGATGATTCCATTACAAGAAAGAGAGCCTTACTAGCTTATCAAATTAGATGCTATAAATTGTTTTCACATTTGAGAACTTAAGTTAAATTCAAAGTTTTTAAACCATTCACTGAGGAACTTTAACCAGGCGCGGGAGTAGCTGTGTGGTAAGTAGCTTGCTTACGAACTACATGGTTCCGGGTTCAGTCCCACTGCGTGGCACCTTGGGCAAGTGTCTTCTACTATAGCCTCGGGCCGACCAAAGTCTTGTGAGTGGATTTGGTAGATGGAAATTGAAAGAAGCCGATCATATATATGTACATATATATATATATATATATATATGTATGTGTGTGTGTTTGTGTGTCTGCGTTTGTCCCCCCCACCATCGCTTGACAACTGATGCTGGTGTGTTTACGTCCCCGTAACTTAGCGGTTTGGCAAAAAGAGACCGATAGAATAAGTACAAGGCTTACAAAGAATAAGTCCTGGAGTCAATTTGCTTGACTAAAGGCGGTGCTCCAGCATGGCTGCAGTCAAATGACTGAAACAAGTAAAAGAGATGTAAAAGTAACTTGTTATTTTCTTCATGCACAGAAAAATAAAAGTAAAGTTAAGCAAAAGTTACCTTCTCAAGTGATGCATACTGGTAGAATGTATCACATAGAACAGCGTTTACTCTTAACGTTTTTGACAAAATTTTGTATTTTAGAAGTTATTTCGTGTTAAAGTTGTTGTATTTCCGTAATTTTAACCAATCAATGACGTGTATTCAGCTGAAGAAAATTACTGCTGCTGTTTGCAAACAACAACTTCCAGGTCCCACACAATCGAACCAATGAAAGAGCTTCTACCTTGTCACTCGACATGCTAAAAATAGCAGCCAAAGTCACATGCCCATTGTATGTAATGTCCTAGATTATCCCTAAAAAGACGGTTTGCTGAAGGCTGGAATGTCTTCGATGACAGGTTTGCTGTTTCAGGGTTCATTTGAGGCTAAATAACAACAAAATTATGGTAAATTTCTATATTAACACTCCCACGATTTTGACTAAGAAAGAAAAACTTGGATTTTTTGCGTGGAATCAAGTACTCTGACCTCCTAATATGTTGCAAATCCCTTATTTTGGTTTGGAAAAAGCGGGTGAGCCCCCCCACTCCATCCTAGAATCATTGGAAATTTTTTTTTCCATCGAATGAATTCCTGTGACATCCTAATATGCTACAAAACTCTTTTGGGGGACCGAAAAACAGGTGGGGTGAGGTGGAAGCCTTTTTTTTTCTTAGTGAAAATCACACAGGTGAAAAGATCAATGGGGTGGGGGTGGGGTGAAATTTCCGAGGCTTCCACCATTCGCTGTCTCTTACTCTCTCTTTTTCTCTCTCACTCTCTCATTCTCTTGCACTCTCTCTCTTTCTCTCTTACTTCCTCTCTGTCCTCCTCTCTCTCACTTTGCCACTTCTTTGAAGTGTAAGACACACACATCAGGTACGTACAAAGACAAAAAGTTAGCATATTAATATTATTGATAATCCTTTTGATTCCTAGACTGGGTGAGGCGTTGTGTCCTTGAGCAAGACACTTTGTTTCACGTTGCTCCAGTCCACTCTGCTGATAAAAGATGAACAATCCTGCAACAGACTGGCAGCCTATCCAGGGAGGAATATATATATGCCAGAGAAACTCGAAAACTGGCGATACGCTGCTTACAGAATAATATGATCTAACCATCATACAGCAATGTTTTTCATTTGCAGTCTTCCATGTAAACATCTGGCCACAGGAAAACATCACCTTGTTTGGAAACAGGCGAAGGTTGGTGACAGTAAGAGTATCCAGCTGTAGAAAAAAATCTGCCTCAAGAAATTCGACCTGATCCAGGTGAGTATAGAAAAGTAGATGTTAAAACTTATGGTAATGATGTTGATGGTAATGATGACAACAACGATGACAATATGTACAAAACAATACAAGACGATGCGGATCTACCATTTGAAATATTGTCTGTCTTTGTTGTATTGCAAGACATGGAATGATTTCAGTTGAAATTATTCCAATCAATAAATTGATCTTTCGAATATTGGTTATGAAGAAAAACAAAAACAAACAAAAAAAAAAAAAAAACAATATTTTAAAGAATTCATTTCTGAGATGTTGTTTTATTTTATTTTATCTTTTTTTTTATTTATGTATTATCTCTGATGTTTTATTGGTGAGATAAATATTACACAACATAGAAATACATACATGCATTCATCTAAATATATATATATGTATGTAATGTATGTAATGTATGTAATGTATGTATGTATGTATGTATGTATGTATGTATGTATGTATATATATATATATATATATATATATATATATATATATAAATATATATATATATATATATATATTATATGTATATATGTAATGTGTGTGTGTATTCATAAACATGCATGCGAGCATATTTCCATGCATGCAACACACACATACACACATACACATGCATGCACGCACACACACACACATCTCACATCTCACATGCAAACACCCACGTTGAGCATTAAAATAGTACATCAGAGGGACTGGAAATAGTGAGACAAAGACTCAAAGAAAGAAAGAAAGACAGAGAGAGAGAGAGAGAGAGAGAGAGAGAGAGAGAGAAGTGAGAAGTGAACTTGAAAGAAAGACATGAAAATACAAAGTAAGGCATAAGATAAAGTGAAAGAGGAAAAGAGAGAAGAAAGGTGCTAGATGAAAAGAAGAGAGATAGATAGAGAGAGAGGAGGAAGAGTGAGAGAGAGAGAGAGAGAGAAGTGAATAAAGAAAGAAAGAAAGAAAAAAAGAAAAAAGAAAGTAAAGATGAGAGAAAGAAAGAAGGTGGGAAATATAAGAAGTTTAGTAAAGATATGCTGAATATTTTCAGATGCTTTAATACAAGGATTTTGGGGGATTTTTGCTGCCAAAAGTTGAAGATTTTGTGAAAATATTGAATATAGTTAAAATGTCATATGAAATTAATATTTGTGATTGCTGTTGTTTTTATTTTTGTCGCTATTATTATCTACACACACACACACACACACACACACACACACACACATATATATATGTATAAAATCTTTTGTCTCTCTGTCTGTTCCCAATGCGTTCTCAAATGGCTCAATGAAATCAGATCAAATTTTACATGATAATACTATCAGATCCCGTGAGCTAGTTACACATAACCAATCATAGCATGTACCAATGTAGTCCCAAGCAGACCCTTCTAGTCCTCTTGGCCTTGATACAACAGAATATTTATTGAGAATATAGCAACTGAAGAGAGAGAGAGAGAGAGAGAGAGAGAGAGAGAGAAAGAGAAGCCTGCACCAGCTCTGGGCTTGTACAAGGGAATGCTGAAAAGTTCCTGGCTTTAACCCATATACGCCCATATAAAAAAATGAAGTCTTAAAATTTCACTCTATTTAGATTAAGCGTTTTGGAAGAGAAGGACAGTATGCAGCTGTTAGCTACGGGTGTCGATTACCTACTGAACATTTTGTATGCTCAGTTGGATGCTTCCTGACAACTTCAGGCCTGAACAAGTAGGAGCAACACAACCAGGGGTATATATGTGTTAATGGTGTTGCGAAAGGCCTGTTTGGAGGCCTGACCCTCCAAATTCCTTTACAGGGCTTAGAAAAACTGAAGGACTGCTTCAAGAAGTGTGTGAATCTGAAAGGGAATATGTTGAATAAAATCATAATTAACTAATCCTCCTGTATTTTTTTTTTTTACTCAAAGCCAGGAACTTTTTCAGTACTCTCTTGTACTCATTTCCAGCTGAGACAGATTCACAGTAGCTATTGGAAAATATGTTCTTGGGATCTAAGGCAATGGAATCATGGAGAAAAATGTCTGCTCCTCTTTTATTTCAGCCAGTGCAGTCTGCAATAGTGAAAAACTTGACTTTTTCTACTTGGCATCCACGAGAGAGTTGTTTAGGTAGATATTCTTTAGTATAAAGAAAGGGATACAGTGTGTCTTTTCAGCAATTTGTACCTTTTTGGCAATCTGTATCTTTTCAGCAATTTGTGCCTTTTTGGCAATCTGTGTCTTTTAAGCAATTTGTGCCTTTTTGGCAATCTGTGTCTTTTAAGCAATTTGTGCCTTTTTGGCAATCTGTGTCTTTTAAGCAATTTGTGCCTTTTTGGCAATCTGTGTCTTTTAAGCAATTTGTGCCTTTTTGGCAATCTGTGTCTTTTAAGCAATTTGTGCCTTTTTGGCAATCTGTGTCTTTTAAGCAATTTGTGCCTTTTTGGCAATCTGTGTCTTTTAAGCAATTTGTGCCTTTTTGGCAATCTGTGTCTTTTCAGCAATTTGTGCCTTTTTGGCAATCTGTGTCCTTTCAGGAATCCGTCTCTTTATATATTGAGTCTTCCATTTTTGAGCATTGAGTAAGAATGTTAAAACGAAGGTTGGTTGATGTTTGTCTATAGGGCTTTCCTATAAGTAGGTTATCTCCCTTGGCTAGGCGGCGCTCCATTTAGACAATTAAACTTCCGCAGACTATCCACGCTATTGTTATTGTTTTACGTCTTATCATGGATATAAAGCAGCTCGATGATTCAGCTATCGAAGTACTTACTGTGCCTGAGTTAAAGAAATATTTAAGATTATGTGGACAGATTATATTCACCTCTCACATGTTCTGACTCTTACAGTTTGTATACTTATCATAGTTGTCATGAAATAATTTCATCAATCAGATCTTCTGGATCTTAGTTGCACGGACACTCTACATTACACTTCTCTGTGTGGGATTTCTAGGTGAACAGTAAGCCGAATTTGTAAGAGGAGCTATCTGTGATAGCCATGTAATTCTCTGAATCAGTATCTTATGCTACTCATATGTGTGTGTATGTATTTGTGTCTCCTTTTGTTTGAGATCATGTAATAGTTGTAAATGAGCATCACTGTCATACAAGCAGTGTCCTTCCTTTCCAATCTTCAGGGCAAACATGTCTGGCCATGGAGAAAAATATTATCTTACTTGGAAATGGGTGAGAGTTGGTGACAGGAAGGGCATCTGGCCATAGAAAATCTGCCTCAATAAATTCTGTCTGACCCATATGAGCTTGAAAGAGGGGATGTTTAATTGATATGCACGCAGACGTGCGTGCGTGCGTGCGTGTGTGTGTGTGTGTGTGTGTGTGTATTTACAAGTATAGATAAGTTCTTTTCTGTGGTCCGTAGTTTCAGTTTAGCTCAATGTCCCCGAAGTTGGCTGAGGTCCTTTTCATTAAACTTAGGTGCCTGGTACCCTTGGAAGTCTCCATGTACAAAAGAAATGGTCTTTACTTTCAATTATGTAACGAACTTTCCTCGAATGAATAGCTAACTGAGAAGCAAGGGAGATTACTCTAAACTAGTTCCCTCCCCCTGATAGTTAGTTTGTTGAATTGCAATTGAATATATTTTTCTAAATGATAACTAGAGTGTACTCCCGTCTATTCGCGGTCTCGGTTATTCGCTGAACTAATAATTGTTCGTGGAAACCACCGCATATTCGCGAAATCGTAAGTATCGTCCGCGATTTTTTATGACTTTTTTCTTGGCAATATATATTCTTTCACACTTTTTATCTGCCGCAGTTGAAGCTTCCTCTGAAGAGAATAGCCGCGCATCACATCACTTGATTGTTTTAGAACCATGTATACTGTATCTTGTATCTCTTATTCCTACTTTCAATCAAAGCTTGCTAATTAGTTATAACGACATCTATCTATATTTCACACATACACACTCTCTCATCCGCTCTCGCTATATTTGTCTCTCAACAACAACCTCGTGTTGTAGTGAACGTGTGTGTGTCTATATATATATATATATATATATAGTGTAGTGTATCGTACCAGTATTACTTGGGCTAGCGATAACAGGTCAAAGATATATACAACATGAGACTGAACGTTAACTTTATACCAGCACTATTTTCAAAATCATTGTTGCATTTGATTATACACATTATTTTTTCAACAGGATAATTTCTAAGGTGGTGGGCCAATATAGCCTCATGGAAATTAGGTTCCTTGCCAGTCACCCTCGCTCACTCTCTCTCTCTTTTATTATTATAGTATAGATTACTGTACCTAGTTGTAATACAAACTAAATTTTTCAAAACCATGATTATTTTTAACCTCTGCTCTATCTCTCATTGTGGTATGCACATATTAGATGCAATGAAGATTTTTGTAGGTTTTTTTTAAGGAAAAGCTGTGTCGAATAGCTATCTCCAATATTTTGTTGAGTTCTATGTTTTTCGCAGCATGTTATCAAAGCCCTATGATGCCGCCCAAACGCCCTCCACCTTCTAAAGCTTCTGGCAGTGAACCTAAGCACCAGAAAAAAAGTTATGATGCTCCACGAGAAGGTACAACTGTTGGATATGTTCCAGGAAGGTAAAGTTATGCTGCATTAGGTCGCTGTTATGTCGTCGAAGAAAGCACCATATGTTACATAATGAAGAACGAGGTTGGCGATGAGGACTACCGCAGCAGGAAGTTTCTGTGAAAGTGCCAAAAAGATAAGGATAGTGAGAAATAAGCGCTTCGTCAGGATGGAATCTGCCTTGGCATTGTGGTTTAGTGACTGCAAAAAGAAAAACATCCCCTTCAGCAGCAACATCATTCGCGAGAAAGCGCTAAAATTATACCAGCAGCTCAACAGAGAAGAAGAAACAGTGACACCACCAAGAAGAAACAATGACAGCAACTTCCCATCACAATGTTCCTCATGCCCACCAAGAAAGCCTTGCAGGAAGATATGACATCCCCTAAAACACCAAAAACACTTAAAAGAAGAGGCGTCACCTGAAGAGTTTTAAATCTTCTTTGCTGTGCGGTCATTATCTTCATTATTTTCATCATCATCGCCTTAAATCAATATCATTCATCATTGGTGAGTAACCGTACATTTTACTTCATTTCTATTAAATCATTATATTAAATATTAAATATTGTGACTGTGTGGTAAGTAGCTTGCTTACCAACCACATGGTTCCGAGTTCAGTCCCACTGCATGGCACCTTGGGCAAGTGTCTTCTACTATAGCCTCGGGCTGACCAAAGCCTTGTGAGTGGATCTGGTAGACGGAAACTGAAAGAAGCCCATCATATGTATGTATGTGTGTGTGTATATGTTTGTGTGTCTGTGTTTGTGCCCCCAAGATCACTTGACAACCAATGGTAGTGTGTTTACGTCCCCGTAATTTAGATGTTTGGCAAAAGAGACTGATAGAATAAGTACTAGGCTTACAAAGAATAAATCCTGGGGTCGATTTTCTTGACTGAAGGCGGTGCTCCAGCATGGCCGCAGTCATTGGAAAAGTCAGCAAAATGGGTCAACGGGTTCCTCACATGTCTAATCACATGCAGACAGTGAATGTGTGCTCTTCTTTGCTGTCACGTCTGACGAATGAACCTTTTCTTGGACTGAATAGTGACTGGTAACAAGAAATGGGTCTCTATAAAAATGTCAAGCTCTGAAAGCAGTGGGTAGGGAGAGGAGAAACACCGGCACCCTAGGTTAAAGAAGGGCTTCACTCATGTAAGGTATTGTTATCTGTTTGGTGGGATTCAAAAGGTTTAATTCACTTTGAAGTTTTAAACCTAAGCGAAATGATAACAAAGGAGATCAGCTTGAGCAGCCTAAGTCAGCGCTAGAAGAATAACAACCATCTTTGTGTTTGAGACGAAAGGTGTTCTTCCATCAGGATAATGCTTGGCCACATACAGCAGGGCTAACATTTCAAAGGCTGGAGCAGTTTGAATGGAAAACAATGCCCCCCACCATGTTTGCCAGACATTGCCCCATCTGATTATCATTTATTCTGCAATCTTCAAAATCACTTGGACGGAAAAGATATGAATTCTGTAGACAAAGTCAGAACAGTACTGGAGGAGTATTTTTTGTCACGGACAAGTGGATTTTGGAAGAGGGGCCCTGCAAGTCTGCCAGACAGATAGAAGAGCATTGTAGAAAATGAAGGAGAGTATATTTTAGATTTAAAAAAGCAACTTTGTTCATTTTAATTTTGAAAAATGAAAGAAGTATAAAAAAGCCGTGTTATTTATGGGATGACCCAATATATTGAGAGAGAGAGTGTATGTATATGTATAAATAATATCTATAATGCATATTATATATGTTATATATATGTATGCGTTATGTGTGTATGTATATATTTATATATAAATGTATATACATGTACATTATATATGTATGTATATAAATGTGTGTTATATATATATATGTGTGTGTATGTATACATATATATCTGTATATATGATACATTTTAATATATATATATATATATATATATATATATAAAGTTGTAGTATATTGTCAACTTAATGTGACAATCCCAATAAGGGAATACACTACTGCCGTTTAGCCCTAGGAAGATGGACCGCTTCCTGTCGGCCTTGACACAATTACTGTGTCCCAGGCTGATGACGAGCAAAGACTCAGAAACATGTCCCTGAATGCTGGCTAGGCTGGGTGGAAGAGCTTGTCTCCCCCTCGCAGACTTAAGGACACAGTAATTGTGTCAAGGCCGACAGGAAGCGGTCCAGCTTCCTATGGCTAAACGGCAGTAGTGTATTCCCTTATTGGGATTGTCACATTAAGTTGACAATATGCTACAACTTTATCGCTCCACTACTGCTTAAATCTCTCTGAGAAATTTAGAAATATTATATTTCTAATTTTGCTGATCAGTGAATGAACTTCACTATGATTATATAAGTCTGCGAGAGGTAAACAGGCAGTAGTGTATTCCCTTATTGGGATTGTCACATTGGTCCTGCCCCTCTGGCGAATTTCAAATTGTCATGTAATGTTATGGATTGGTCCTGCCCCTCTGGCGAATCTGAAATTGTCATGTAATGTTATGGATTGGTCCTGCCCCTCTGGCGAATCTGAAATTGTCATGTAATGTTATAGATTGGTCCTGCCCCTCTGTCGAATCTCAAATTTTCATGTAATGTTATAGATTGGTCCTGCCCCTCTGGCGAATGCCTATGTCCTGTAATGTTATGGATTGAATGTGCCCCTCTGGCGAATCTCAAATTGTCATGTAATGTTATAGATTGGTCCTGCCCCTCTGGCGAATTGCCATGTCCTGTAATGTTATGGATTGAATGTGCCCCTCTGGCGAATCCCAGACATGTCATTTAATGTTATGGATTGGTTCTGCTCCTCTGGCTTATCTGAAATTTCATGTAATGTTATGGATTGAATCTGCCCTTCTGGCGAATCCATAACATATCTATATGTATATATATTTGTGTGTGTCCCCCCCCCTCTACACTTGACAACTGATGTTGGTGTGTTTATGTCTCCGAAACTTAGTAGTTCATCAAAAGAGACCAATAGAATAAGCATTAGGCTCACAAAGAGTAAGTCCTGGGTTCGATTTCTTCAACTAAAGTCGGTGCTCCAGCATGGCTGCAGTCAAATGACTGAAACATGTAAAAGAGTAAAGAGTATACAACAGGCTTCTTTCTACCAAATCTGCTCACAAGGCTTTGGTTGGCCTAAGACTATTTGTAGAAGACACTTGCCCAAGGGGCCACACAGTGGGTCTGAACCCAGAACCATGCGGTTGGGAAGCAAGCTTCGTACCACACAGCCACGCCTGTGTCTGATATGAAGAAATATTGGTTTAAAATATTGGCACAAATCCAGTAATTTTGATGGGAGGGGGTAAGTTGAGTACATCGACTCCAGTACTCAAATGGTACTTATTTTAGCGTCCCTGAAAGGGATGAAGAGTAAAGTTGAACCCCAGTGGAATTTGAACTCACTATGTAAAGACAGACGAAATGCTGCTAAGCATTTTGCTCAGTGTTCTTACAATTCTTATTTCTTTATTGTCCACAAGGGGCTAAACATAGAGAGGACAAACAAGGATAGACAAAGGGATTAAGTCGATTATATCGCCTCCAGTGCGTAACTGGTACTTATTTAATCGACCCCGAAAGGCAAAGTCGACCTTGGTGGAATTTGAACTCAGAACGTAACAGCAGACGAAATACAGCTAAGCATTTCGTCCGGCGTGCTAACGTTTCTGCCAGCTCTCCGCCTTCTAACGATTCAGTGTTCTACCGATTCTGCCAACTGATGCCTTGTATGAAGAAATATTAAAAAAAAAAGAAAAAAAAAGAAGTCAAAGAACATAGACAAAAGCGAAAAAAGTTAATAAGTGTGAATTTAGTATTGAATTATTTAATTTGAAATGATAACATAATAAATATCTCCAGGTAAAATGAACATTTCTTTAAAGAAAGCTTAAAATATTGATTCCTAACATTGGCACAAGGCCACAAAATTTTTTTTGTGGGGGTAGGGTTTAATCAATTAAATCGATCCCAATACATGACTGGTACTTTATTTTATCGACCCCTGGAAGGATGAAAGGCAAAGTTGACCTCGGCAGGATTCGAACTTAGAATGAAAGAGGAACATAACTAAATACTCGTGAGGCATTTTGTCTGGATGCTCTACCGATTCTGTCAATTCTTTTTTTTTTTCTTTTTGTTTACTGCCTTTTGAAATCTTGAACGCAATTTTTTAAATTGTTCAGAAATTTGAAGAATTCGTGGTCAAGCCAAAAGCCGTGAGTGTGCATATAAAAATAAGGGAAAGAGGTAACACAGGAAAGTAGAATTGTACAGCCATATTTTGGAAGAAGGGAACAGAGGGGAGAGGAAAGAGAAGAGGAGAGGGGGTGGGAAAAAGAGAGAGATAGGGAGAGGAAGAGAAGAGTGTAAAGGAGGAGACTGTTAGAAGGTGAGTGTGAAGTTGTGATGTTTATTGTACAACAAACTACCATACAACAGTAACAAAGCAGGAAATGGCAGTCTCTAAGAGTGTGTGGCTTCCAGGAGTAGAGGGTTAAGGGGGGGGTCTTTTTTTTTTCTTTTTTAAAGGAAAGAGCTGTGGTATGTAGTAGGGAGTTCAGGAGGGGGGGGGGGTGAGGGTCTGGGTAAGTAAAGGTAGATTCACTTTGAAGTAAAACAAAGTAAACAGGTTGGAAAAAATACCCTCACATGCATATATATATATATATATATATATATATATATATATATATATATGTATATATTTATATATATATATATATATGTATATATTTATATATGTATGTGTGTGTCTATGTATATACATATATACATTTGTGTGTGTCGATATATATATATACATACATATATGTATTCATACACATCTATAT
This sequence comes from Octopus bimaculoides, assembly GCF_046866305.1. NCBI lineage: Eukaryota > Metazoa > Mollusca > Cephalopoda > Octopoda > Octopodidae > Octopus > Octopus bimaculoides. Next base: position 9,735,531 of record NC_142938.1, read on the forward strand.
GTATACATACATATATGTGTGTGTATATATATGTATATATATATACATACATATATGTGTGTGTATATATATGTATATATAGATATATATATATATATATATATACATATATATATACATATACATATATATATATACACACATGTATATGCATGTGTATATATGTATGTACATATACACACACAGACATATATATATCCATACATATATATATATATATGTATATATATATATAAACAAAATTAAGGGATCAGCAACAGGTTGCTTCACCACATATGTATATATATATATATATATATGTATATATATGTATGTATATGAGAAATTATAATAGATTGTGAAATAAATGAAAACAGTGATTTGGGGGCAGGGGTATTAATTAAAAGAAAAATTAAAACGAATGACTTTTACGAAGGTAGAAGAGGTGAGTGGCGGGTATCTCAGTGTAGTCAGGGAGTGTTAGTTTTTTTTCCTTTTTTTTTTCTGAAGTTCTGGTGTTTAAATAAAAATGTCCTCTCTATATATAAGTTAATAAACATGTAAAGAAAGTAAACATTTAACAGATTGTTCACAAACCACTCAAAATAGACTGAAGTTTCATACATTATTATCATTTTTTTTATTATTTTTTTTTTTCAAAAATTTTTTTATTTTGTTGTGTTTTGTTTTGTTTTTATTTTCTTTTGGTTTCATTTTGATGTAAATAATAAACAAGACGCACAGAGGAGGGGGTGGAGAAAAAATAAAAGGGGTGGGGAGGAAAAAAATGAAAGAAATTTGGTCTTTTGAAATGTTTATCTTAATATTCCCAAAAAAAAAAAAGAAAAACCAATAAAACTAAAAAGAAGACATCTCTCACTTGTTGCCATCATAATGTCACAGTTTGTGTATGTGACCGGTACTGTCTTTCAGTGTGTTGTGGTCTTTTTGAAGATGGGTGACAAAAAAAAAAAAAAATAAGTACAAGAACCAACCAACCAGCCAGCCAACCTGAGGACAATAGCTTGAGTGCATAATTCACCTGGCTATGCAGTTACCGTGGCCGGCCAATATAGCGATACGGAAGTCGAAGGGGGGTGGGAGGGAGAAGAGAAGTGAATGGTGGCAGGGGTGGGTGGGTGGGTTTTAGGTAATTAAGGTAAGGTAAGGTAAGGTAAGGTGGTCAGGTGTTGTCGAGATTTATTATAACTCTTGGGTTGGGAGTGAAAAAAATGAAGGAAGTATCCACAGGCTTCCAAGCTGTGGGTCCCTCTGGCGGTTTCCTCTACGTCTTTGTAGCTTTAGAGTCATTGTGATCGCAACTGTTGTTATCTTCACGACTCATCGCCAACTTCTTCATCTGACGAATAACTGCTGTCGCATTGTAGGCTTGCTTTAAATGAAAACAAGAAGCAGAAAAAAAGATTAAAATCAAATTAGAGTGAAGGCATCTGATAGTAACATTGGCACAAAGACCTCAAAATATGTGGGGCAGCAGGATTGGGGTTGAATAAATCAAACACAATACATTATTATATAGTTGATAGTGTAGCAAACTCATAAGAGGCGGAGAGAGGACGTAAGTTCGTTTGCCCGAACATGAGAAATTATTGATTTCTCATTGGTTAAAAATTACTGCCCATATACGAATTATGAACTTCGTTGAAGAAATCTTTGACGGGGTTACGGTTCTATGATTCGTGTATGAGTAGTTATAAAACCCCTGATTTTCGGCAAACTCTCCAGTGATCGTTGGATGCTACTAAAATCCACGACACTCACCCTTTTGAGTATCGGCTAATATATATGCCATGTTCAATACTCAAATCATGACAATAGTATGACTGGTGAACGATAGTGTTGTTGGCTACATTGGTTCACTGCATGCCTGACGGTACCAGTGACAAGGGATTGTCTGTAATTTGATGTAAAACAAACATTATAAAGAACTTGCTTTGAGAAGTACCAGCTTTTCCGTTATCTCACTGATATTTTACATCCTTTGCCACTACACATCATTGAAAAATATTCATATAAACACACAGAGACAGTAATGTAAAGTGACATTATTAACCGTTGAACTATGCTGCATATATACATACATATATATAGTGTGTGATTGTGTGTGTGTCAAAGATTAGTAATAATTATTATTACTAATATTAGCAGTTTATAACAGAATTCGAGGAACACTACTCAAAATACTTTGGTGCACTAGCGTAGCTGGAGTGTGTGCCGCCGGAGGCGGCCCTTCAATTTCCCACCTCCGGACCTCACAAAAACTACATATTGCCTACAGCAATAGCCTACAACAGGATGAAACCCTAATTTAAGTTGAATTTAGTATAACTTGGAAAAATCTCATCAAATCTCTTTAGAATAGGGTCTATTCTAAAGATTTATTAAAGAAAATACATACACACACATCATAAATACATACATACATAGGACTGAATCTAGATAAAGCTTTTAATTTATATTTACCTTCCATTTAATTTTTGCAAAATTCTTTTTCATTTGGGCGCTGACTGATGCATGAATATTCTTGTCCAATGCAGTATTTCCACTAATCCTACAATTGGAATATCACATTTAATTATTAATATTAATTACATAATCAACAACGAACACCAACAATAACAACAGTATTTTACACCACCACTTAGTTGAAAATGTCACAAAATATACAGATAGGAATATTTAGATAAATAGCTATGTTGATAACCACACATACACACATACAGACAATATATATGTTTATATATCTGTTCTTTAAACATATTAAAGTGTTTTATTACTTTTTCAGACTGGCAGAGTTAGACAGAGTTTATTGAGGCAGACTTTCTATCGTTGGCTGTCTTTGCTGTGTCCAAGCAACATCAGATTCCCCATGGTCAGACATGTTTTTGCAGAATATTGGTTTTCGAACAGTTTTAGTTATAATAAAAAAGAAGAAAAAAAAACAAAAACACAGCACCCATGACTTTCAAAAACATTTTTTTCACACTCAGAATTGCTGAAGCATGAAATAAACTACCTGCATCAATTGTTAACCGTCAGAACACTACATCCTTCAAAACTGCCGTGCTTCCTGAAATTCACCAGCCTGATTCCCCACCACTATTTTTTTAAAGTCGCATTCACTGTTCACGTTTTGTGCATGTTCTATGTACAATTCATGACTTTTGGTTACTTATTCTGATGAGTTGTAATACACCTGAGCACAGTATATAATAACTTCATTATCATTATGATGGCAAGCTACAGAATCATTAGGATACCAGGCAAAATGCTTTGTAGCATTTCATCTGTCTTTATATTCTGGGTTCAAATTCCCTGTGCCCAAATTATTATTATTATTATTATTACCACCTCTGCCTTAGTGAAGGCGGAGGTATTGTTTTCAGTTGTGTTTGTTTGTCTGTGGAGAAGATATATCAAGAACCGTTGGATGGATTTGGATGAAACTTGCAGTGATGTTTGGCCTCGATCCGGTACTGGACAAAGATTCTGGATTATTTTCCTGTTGTTTTCATTTTTGAGAGTGGTCAGGTTCATTTTTAGTTTTCTCCTTTGTGAGAGCAATTGAGTTTATTTCAGATATTCACATTTAAAAAAAATCTCTGGATAATCGTTGAGAGGATGTTGGTGTTGCCTTGGCAGGGGTTTGCACTCTCTGAGTGCTCTTATTATTATTATTATTATTATTATTATTAAGGCAGTGAGCTGACAGAATTGTTAGAACGCTGGCCAAAATGCTAAGCGTTATTTTGCCTGTCGCTACGTTCTGAGTTCAAATTCTGCCAAGGTCGACTTTGCCTTTCATCCTTTCAGAGTCGATAAAATAAGTGCCAGTGAAACACTGGGATCAATGTAATCGATAGTCCCCTTCCACAAAATTTCAGGCCTTGTGCTTTTAGTAGAAAGGATTATTATTCTTAAGTTTCTTTATGTCCCCTTTAGTATCTGATGTCATATAAGATGCTCTCTCTCTCTCTTTTACTCTTCTACCTGTTTCAGTCATTTAACTGCGGCCATGCTGGAGCACCGCCTTTAGTCAAGAAAATCGACCCCGGGACTTATTCTTAGTAAATAATAAAGACAAAATAAAAACCAGTATTTAGTATATTTAAAATAAGGCTAACAAGAGTCAGCTCCCCTATACACTAAGAAAATAACTATAAATCAGCTTTAATTCACAATGAGTAGGTAAATGGGAAGGGACACTACTCTATGTATTTCTACGTCTCACGAAACAATTGAAGTCAGCTGTAAGTGGAGCTCGACAGGAAAGACGCTTGATATGCTAGAAATAGCAGCCAAATTTTCCTCAAATCATAGGTACAATAGTTATACATACTGCTTAAAAGGGATGGTCATGGCTAGATTGCCTTTGCACATCGGCCTCTCATTCAAGGTTGACATGGACAAAGACAATAAAGAGAGCAAACTGGAGTGCTTCTGTGTGAACACACGACTTGCTAGAAACAACAGTCATCTCTCTCTCTCAGACCACAACTTACCGACTTAAATAAGGAACAACACATGCGGTAATGCACTCCAAGCTATTCAATGATCGAATGAAATATCATTAATTAACTGGTACATATTTTATTAACTCTGGGAAAAGAAAGGAAAAATATTTATCTTGGCAGGATTCAAACTTGGGAATTAAAAGGGTGGAACTAAATACCATAAGGTATTTATCCTGTTCATGTCTATCCTATTTATTTTGTTTGTCCCACCAAACTTGTGTGTTTGTGTTTGTGTGTGCTATGATAATAATAACTTAATTTCTGACTGCTATATATTACTCTACCCTTTACTTGTTTCAGTCATTTGACTGCGGCCATGCTGGAGCACCGCCTTAAGTCGAGCAAATCGACCCCAGGACTTATTCTTTGGAAGCCTAGTACTTATTCTATCGGTCTCTTTTGCCGAACCACTAAGTTACGGTTGACGCAAACACACCAGCATCGGTTGTCAAGCTATGCTGGGGAGACAAACACAGACACACAAACGCACACACACACACACATATATATATACATATATACGATGGGCTTCTTTCAGTTTCCGTCTACCCGAGGCTAGAGTAGAAGACACTTGCCCAAGGTGCCACACAGTGGGACGGAACCCAGAACCATGTGGTCGGTGGGGAAAGTAAGTACATTTTCTCCCAGAAGCTGTCAATAAATTGTGAAAGGATCTGTTCTTCCATACCTGAAGCTTTCTAATATTTCAAGGAAGATGATGATGATGATGTGAATGATTGAAGCAACTTACCATGGATGAGCAAGAGCCTGTTTGCAAGTATACCGCATTGTGGCATCTTTACACATGAGGTTTTTTATAAAATCTGTTGCTGAAATATGGAATTGGAAGAATAAATATAGAATTGTATGCAACAATAAAAAAAAAGGAAAAAAAAAAAATAGCATAAAATGTAAGTTTGTTACAGTAGAAATATAATGTAGCCCAGATTTCATGACTGATGAAAAGTGAAAAGTAAGATTTGCTTTTTTGAAGTCCATGAAATTTGCGATATAAAAAATAGATATAAAAAAAAATATTATAGAATATAATAATTTTAATATCAGTAAGAAACCAAAAATAAGGTAAAACAGTTCAGGTATTAGAAGTGCTACAGCATGGCCTTTGCTATGATACCTAAAACAAACAAAAAGATCCATAAGAAAGAAAGCAAATAAACCAGGATCCAAGAAAACTAATGACGGTCTGTGCTAGAACAAAAGAGACTCTCTTACTCTTTTACTTGTTTCAGTCCTTTGACTGCAGCCATGCTGGAGCACTGCTTTTAGTCGAGCAAATCGACCCCAGGACTTATTCTTTGTAAGCCTAGTACTTATTCTATCGGTCTCTTTTGCTGAACCGCTAAGTTACGGGGACGTAAACACACCAGCATTAGTTGTCAATCGATGTTGGGGGGACAAACACAGACACACAAACATATATATATATATATATATATATATATATATATATATACGACGGGCTTCGTTCAGTTTCCATCTACCAAATCCATTCACAAGGTTTTGGTCAGCCCATGGCTAGAGTAGAAGACACTTGCCCAAGGTGCCACGCAGTGGGACTGAACCCGGAACCATGTGGTCGGTGGCAAGCTACTTACCACACAGCCACTCCTGCGCCTAATAAAATTTCTTTTTTTAGATATTTAGGGTAACAAAAAGTAATGTTGCATGTCATGTAATGAGCTCAAATCAGCTTAAAACATATTGTTAATATATTTATCCATTCAAAATGTTATTGCCATTGTCAGAAATAATATTTTCTCAGCTCGAAACCAGTTTTCTATTTACTCAATGGGGAAAAAAAAAAAAAAAAATCAGGAAGAGAAATATGTTTGGAGTATTGTTTAGACAGACATTGTCTCTGCTTCTGAATGGTTTTCCATTGGTAAAGTGTTCAAGTGACCCGAATAAATGAAAATCTAATCATGCTACATCTGGTGAGTAGAGAGGATGAGGTAGAGCTTTCTAGCCTAATGAGTTTACCTTTTCTTGGGTTATTTTGTTGAATTAACTGCTTTATTCTCAAGGGAAAGCTTATGAGGAACCCATTTCCCTTCTCTATACACTTTTCCTAATCCGCTTGGGATAATCTTACACAGTGGATCAAAGTTTATTACTTTGATGTAAATCCTTTTCACTTGCTATTTTTACTGCATCAATATTGAGAACAGTTAGTCTTCCTGATCGATACCCATCCATTTTTGAATTTGTTAAACTACGCAGGAGTGGCTATGTGGTAAGTAACTTGCTTACCAACCACATGGTTCCGGGTTCAGTCCCACTGCGTGGCACCTTGGGCAAGTGTCTTCTACAACACACACACACACAGAACATTAAAGAATAAGAGAAAGTTACTTACCTGATTTTGAAATTTCGTCCCAGTAAGGGGAATCAAATTCGTATTCTGCCCTTAGAATCTGTCTGAATAATTCAGCATCGTGTTCATCATAGAAAGGAGGATAACCACACAACCTAACAAAGAAAATATAGAATATTTATATTGTCATGCATTCATAGAGTTAGGGTTTGAGTCCCATGTGTAAGGCAAACCCTATTTTTTTACCATCGAGGGGTGATATGCCCCAATATTAGACTATTTAGCTTAGTCAACATATGGTGATTACTTATAAGCCTTAAGCTCATAAATATGTGCGTATGCATGCATGTGTGTGTGTGTGTAGGCATATGACTTAGTGGATAGAGTGCAACACTCATGAATGTGGTTTCAGTTCCCGGACTGGGTGGTGCATTGCGTTCTTGAGCAGAACATCTCATTTCACATTACTCCTGTCCACTCAACAGGCAGAAATGAGCAATCCTTGCGATGGACTGGCATCCCATCCAGGGGGATAAAATATATGCCATAGAATCCGGGAAAACAAAATTGGCCTTATAACCCTATGGCCAGGGAAAGAACTTTAATTTTTTTTCAGCAGCAGCAGCAGCAGCAACAGCATAATAATAATAATAATAATAATAATAATAATAGTAATAATAATAATAATAATAATAGTAATAACAATAATAATAATAATAATAATAATGATAATAATAATACGAAGAAGAAGATACTCACAAAATATAGGCTATAACACCTATAGACCAACAATCGACCTCTTTGCCATAGGGCTGCTGGGCTAGAACTTCAGGAGCTGCATAAAATAAAAGGGGGTAAAAAAAAAAAAAATCAGGAAAATATTAGTATCAGTTGTGGGAGTTAGAATTGCTGCAGTTTACACCTCTCACTTGTAGTCAAAGCACAATCTATGACTGGTCGCTAATCCACATTATCAGAGATCAATTCACGATAAGACTAACATTGTTCATAATAGAGTATATATGTTATTCCAGATCAATGATAAAATGAATCAGTTTTATATATATATATATATATATATATATATATATATATATATATATATATATATATATATATATATATATATGTATGTATGTATGTATGTGTACATATGTCACATTATATATAGAGGTATGGATGACTGAATGGGGGTTAATATTGGCTCTTAGCCTAACACTTTTAGCTTCTATTCAATATACAGGATACCCATCTTGCCTCATTAATTCACAAAATGACTCTTCTCTGATTTAGCGATGAAAATAAACACAATAAATTACAGGAAAATGATGAGAGAGAGGGAGAGAGAACATATATATCTATATCTATCTATCTATCTATCTATCTATCTATCCATTTATCTATCTATACATAGAACTACACATAGAACTAAAGAGACTATAAAATGAGGGAGGGAAATTTTAGCTATAGATGAATGCATTGTATCACAATCAGGTTATAGACATATACAATAACATACATCACCACACACACACACACACACACACACACACACACACACACTCATACATATCTAAATACAATCCCACCTTAGATATACATGTGTATGTGTGTGTGTGTGTGTGTGTACACACAAAATGGATGCTTACACAAGGTACCCCACTTTTCATTCCCACAATTGCATGAAAACTTTTAAAAAAGGTAAAATAATATGAAACAAGCAGAATAAAGTGGAAATAGAATTCTTAAACAATGACATTTCTTTTACTCCGCATGTTTAATGGAATCATGTGATACAATAGGATTATCAAGACACTGATGCTATAGAATTTCTGGAAGAGCAAACAAAGAAAAAAACCAGGAATATTCAAATACTCACCTACATAACCAGGAGTACCACAAGCAGTTGCCATAATGCCAGATTCTTCAGTTTTTGAAAGACCAAAATCACTTATCATAATTTTTGAATCATCAGCTGCACTGTAGTAAAGCAGATTTTCAGGCTGAAATAACCAAACAAAACAAATTTCAGATGGATTATTGCAAGATTATCAGTTTCTTGGCATAGGCACAAGTGTGGCTGTGTGGTAAGAACGTTACTTCTCAATCTCAAGGTTCTGGATTCAATCCCAAACTGCATGGACATCTTGGTTGAGTGCTTTCTTATTTCTTTATTGCCCACAAGGGGCTACACACAGACAGATTAAGTCGATTATATTGACCCCCCAGTGCATAACTGGTACTTATTTAATCGACCCCGAAAAGATGAAAGGCAAAGTCGACCTCGGCGGAACTTGAACTCAGAACGTAGCGGCAGACGAAATACCGCTAAGCATTTCGCCCAGTGTGCTAACGATTCTGCCAACTCGCTGCCTTTTGAGTGCTTTCTGCTATAGCCTTGTGATTGCATTTGGTAGATAGAAACTGAATGAAGCTTATAAGGTGTGTGTGTGTGTTTGTATTAATCAAAGTGTACCAATGTTTGTATTAATCAAAGTATACCAATGACATCCAATCTTGCCAATCGGTTTCGTAGTGGGTATTAAACTGGATGTTAAATGACAGCATGGTTACATAATACTGCATGTTCATCAGAGCTAGCAGTTATGTTAAAAATATAGTGGCTGCTGTCTGCTATTGGAGGTGAAAAGCCATATCTGGTTTATGGGTGCTGTGAAAGAAGACAAAACAAGCTGAACAAGAGTTCTATCAAGAGTTATGTCCCTCGGTCCCCGAAGTCTTTTGAAATCAAGTCTACAATGGGCCCCATCATGACTATAATCATGAGACCTCTACTTTCGGCTCTTTCACCACCATATCCTGGGAACCCAGCAGAGTTTAACCAAAACATCCACAAAGGGACACACAGACATATGCACCCTAAACAATGGCTTATTCATCAAAACATCCGTCCAGCACCCTACCCCAAAAAAAAAACAAAAAAAAAAACCCTACACAAATACCCGCTCCTTAAGCCATACATAAATTTTCAGAAAACTTTCGTAGACTTCATGCTGGAAAATGAGGGGCAAAAGAAAGGTAAAACTGACCAACACAGATGGTCATCCTAGAGAAACTTACAAGCAAACAATTCGATCAATTAGAAATAGCAGCCAAATTTCCTTTAGTTCAAACAATAATGTCTTAAACAAAGGAGGATAAACTGATTGTTGTGGAAATGTAGTTGTAGAGAAATTTGAAAAGACAGGACAATCACGATTGGAATATTTTTGATCATGGGGTTTTTTTCTATGAAGGATGACCGGGTGTTAAACAAGAACAACAACAAATAACCTACAGATGCACTGTCTCCTCCTCCTCCTGCTACTATAACAGTCTCTGCTTCTTTCAACAGGTAACTTAAATACTTCCTCTTTTGAGTCACAAGACATACCAGTCTGTCCTTCTCCCGTCACTCCTACTGTGTTTCCACATTCTTCTGGCACTGCACTAACCCCTTTTTCCCCCAATTCTTTCCTTCAGATTCCCTCTTGATCCAAATATTTCCCCTCGTTGATTTACATATGTTCAAACTGAATGTTAACCTTATCTCTATCCTTGCGAAGAGGACCCAGACATAAGTTCTGCGACACATGAAGATCACAGATCCTACCTCAAGTCTGGGAGTGTCTGTGAAGGTCACAGGTTCTGTCCCATCTCCCTGAAAAAGCAATAAGAATTGTGACGGGCATGCGGAGTTAACAAATACCCCATCTTCCTCGGTCGTTCCTACATAAATTTTATTTTTGCAGGCAGCGATTGGCAAGGGAAATAACTCTGCTTGACTAACAAAAGTATTTAGTTTCACTCTATTTCACTGTTTAGTTCCAAGATAAGGATAACTTACTTTTTTCTTCCCTCTTATCTAGTCTGCTTTTGTATGCTCTACGTGGTTGACTGACCAACTAGAAATACCAGCCAAATTTCTTTCAAAATCTTATCTTACTGTCTCACTTCACGAATGAGTGATTACTAGTAGAAAGGATATCAGCCAACTGTAAAAACAGTTGCTCCAACATATAATATATTCTCACACCTGTGATTTACATAACTTAGTTTAGAATACATTATTTACATTTGATGGATATTTGTCCTCATCTTGTTTGTTGTTAACGCAACGTTTAGGCTCATAGACCCTCCAGCCTTCATCAGGTGTCTTGGGGAATTTTCAAACCTGGGTTCTCATTCCTAGGCTGAATGAGAATAGGAGTTTAATAATCTGAAAATTCCCCAAACAAATAGTTAATAAGGACGAGTTTGGAAACCCAAGAAAGATTATGTTTACCGGGTTCATATTGCCAAAATCCAGAAATGATGATATTCGCGAAGTTAACAGTTTTAAAAACCCAGAGAAGGGGAAATGAACGGAGATAATAGATGGAAAATCCAGACAAAATGAGATTAATGGGATTAAAAGATTGAAAACTTGCAAAAGGACAGGTTAATTGGATTAAGAAATAGAAAACCCCTAGAAAAGAGAGTTTATGGGTTTAACAGATGAAAAATCCAGAAAACGAAAGTCTACAGGGTTAACATGAGAAACCTAGAAGAGGTATGTTTAATGGGGTTAACAGCTGGAAGAGACTGATGAAATCAATAGTCTGAACAATCTTGGCATTTATTAAAGAATCACAAAGTATTAAAACAGATAAAATAAATAAATAGATAGAAAAGAAAGAACAAAATAAAGAAAGATGGAAAAAAAAAAGAAAGAAAAGAAAATAGTGTGGAATCCCTACCTTGAGATCCCTATGTACAACACCCCGCTCATGCATGTAGTCGACCCCTTCTAGAACCTGCTTGATTAATGCACTGGCATCTCTTTCAGTATAACTGCCCTTTTCAACAATCCGATCGAATAGTTCACCTCCAGTTACTCTGCAAAGAATAAGAGAACAAATAAAATATATATGACAGCAAAATCAAACAGTCTGGGTGCAGCACACACACATAAAACACATATTACACATACATGCAATAATAATAATAATAATAATAATAATAATAATAATAATAATGGGTCTCTTTTGATTTCAATGATAGATAATCAGTTCAATCAACAATAAATATTGACTGTCACTACAAGTTATTGAAAAGGCCCCAAAAGGCTGAAATGCATCTGGTGTTTCTGATAGCCATTGTCGGGATAAACTTTTTGTCTCTCTGATATTTATTTATTGTAACACAGCATGTACATACATGCACAGGTGTACATGTATATGGGCATGTGTGTGTGTGCACATGCATACAGTGAGAAGATGCATATGCGCAGTTATATCCACATATATATATATATTTTGCTGGGTGGTTGGTGTTAGGAAGGGTATCCAGCTGTAAAAATTCTGCCAAAACAATCACAGAAGTCTGGTGCAGGCTTCTGCCTGGCCGGTTCCTGTCAAACAATACCACCCATGTCACCATGGAAGGCAGACATTAAACAATAACAATGATGATGATATATATATATATATATATATATATATATATCATCATCATCGTCATCATCGTTTAACGTCTGCTTTCCATGCTAGCATGGGTTGGACGATTTGACTGAGGACTGGTGAAACCAGATGGCTACACCAGGCTCCAATCTAATCTGGCAGAGTTTCTACGGCTGGATGCCCTTCCTAACGCCAACCACTCCGAGAGTGTAGTGTATATATATATATATATATATATACACACACACACACACACACACACACACACACACACACACACACACATGAGGATGTGTTGTAAAATTCCTTCTTCTAAGGGCATCGCAAAAAGCCTGGTTGGAAGCACAACATTCTGAGTTCTTTTACAGGGTTTAAAAAAAAAACTGAAGGACCGTAGCTATAAGTGTGTGAATCTGAGAGGAGAATATGTTGAATAAAATCATAATTAACTGATCCTCCTGTATTTTCTTTTAACCAAAGCCAGGAACTTTTCAGCAGCCCCTTGTTCGTACAGTTTTGCCCCATCCGAATATTGCTGTAGTAAGCAATGATAGGTCATTGAACTTCCTTTATGCAACAAAATCATCCCCCCACCTCTTTCCTTCAAAGTCAATACCAACATTGATAAATCCAATATTTATTTATAAACAATACTAAAATATAGTAGAGATTTCTATAATATTGATTTTTTTCCTGCTGTGGTTGTGTGGTAAGAAGCTTGCTTCCCAACCACATCATCCCAGGTTCAATCCCACTGTGTGGTCAACCAAAACCTTGAAAGTGGATTTTATAGACAGAAACTGAAAAACCCATCATACATATATATGTGTGTATGTGTGTGTGTGTGTGTGTGTGTGTGTGTGTGTGTGCAATTGTGCCTGTGTTTGTGTCTATGTTTGATCCTTCCCCCCTCCCCCAGCACCACTTGATAACAAGTGTTTACGTCCTGGTCACTTGGCAGTTCAGCAAAAGAAACCGATAAAATAAGCACCAGGTTTAACAAGAAAATAAGTACTGGGATCAGTTCATTCGACTAACAATTCTTGAAGGTGGTGCCCCAGCATGGCCGCAGTCATAAGCTGAATACCCTAACCAACGAGCCATATGCAATACATATACAAACACACATATGATACTTCCACGCAGTTTCTATCTATCAGATTCCCTCGTAAGTTATTGGTTGGTCAGGTGCAGCATAGTGGGACTGAACCTGAAACCACATGGTTGGAAAGTGAGCTTCTTAACCACACAGCCAGTCATGCTTTTATATATATGTAAAATATTCATGGTCCCTACTTTGCACTGAATCTTGAGGGAAGTGCTCAGATTCTCAGCAAGACAGCATAAATATTGATAAAAATTCCTGTTTGGTTCATTCATTATCAAGTCCTGCTTAACTTAATCAACCTGCTGTGAGAAGATAGCTTTCGGCTACACAGAAATTATGAGGTTAATTGGGAGCTGATAATGATTAACAATCAGAAACTGGTTATTCCAATGCCTGTCTTTATGTAGCAAGAATTTTTATCAGTTGCGTGGGTAGGTAAGTGGTATTTTCTCTTGGATATATTTCATATATTTTGCAAAAAGATAATAATATATTATTTGTACTTGGTTTGCAAGATTCTTGATGTGAACACATATATTGAAACTGATTTAGTTGTATCTTGGGTGGGTCATTATACCAATAAGAAACACATGCACTGGTTCTGTTTCGTGTTTATTATCATTATCATCATCGTCGTTATTATTATTATTATTATTATTATTATTTGTCAATAAGTTAATGATTTAACCAGTTAACTAATTAATCAATGAATTCTTTCAAAGCCCTTTTGTTGCCATTTGGCATGCTCTCCCCACCCTCTCCCTCTCTACTCCAAGTCTGCTCCAGGTTGATCTGTCTGTCTGTCTGTCTGTCTTCTAGTTTATAGGTTCTATATATATGTTTATATGGATGTCAATGAGAATGAAAAAGAGAGAAAGAGGAGGAGGAGGAAGAGGAAAGCAAAAGAGAGAGAGAGAGAGGAGAAAAAAGAGGAAGAGAAAAGAGAGAGAGAGAGAGAGAGAGGAGAAAAATGACTGAAACAAGTAAGAATAAAAGAATATATAATACATATATAATATATAATATATAATATATATATATATAATATATATACATAATATATAATACATAATATATAATATATAATACATATATATATGATATAATTCTTTTTAAAACAGGCACAAGGCCTGAAATTTGTGGGGAGGGGTTTGTCGATTACATTGACCCCTAGTGTTTCAATGGTACTTATTTCATTGACCCTGAAAGAGGATGAAAGGCAAAGTTGACCTTGGCAGAATTTGAACTCAGAATGTAAAGATGGACCAAACGCCACTAACCATTTTTGTCTGGCGTGCTAATGATTCTGCCAGCTCACCACCTTAATAATAATAATAATAATAATAACAACAACAACAACAACAAGAGCACTCAGAGAGTGCAAACCTCCACCAAGGTAACACCAATGTCCTCTCAACAATTAGCTGGAGATGTTTTTTTACAATGAGAATATCTGAAATAAACTTGGCTGCTCTCACAAACGAGAATACTAAAAATGAACCTGACTGCTCTCAAAAATTAAGTAAAACAACCGGAAGAATAATCCAGAATCCTTGTCCAGTACCTGATCAATCCCAAAATCTAATCAGTTTGTGCCAGTCACGAGGCCAAACATCCCTGAAAGTTTCATCTGAATCCATCCAATAGTTCTTGAGATATCTTGTCCATGGACAAGCAAAAAAGCACAACTTCCCCAAATTTTTGGGTCTTGTGCCTAGAGTAGAAAAGACAAGACTCCTTAACTGAATGGGGGTACATTATTAAGGTACGTGAAAGTATGATAAACAGACAGGAACAAGTGTCATGCTGGAGAAGAGATCCATGGCTTCCCCAACTGGAAAAAGAGAAACAGAGAGACGATGAGGGTACACACACACGTGTGTGATTGTAGGTGCGTGTCCTTATTTCTCTCTTTTTCTCTCTTCTTAAGATGCACAGGACATACAGTTCCATTGTGTTGTTGTCTACCTGCTGGAGGGAGGGACAACAAGGTCAGTCATAAGTTGTTACCTGAAATACTGAAATGCATGGCTACTTGCTTAAAAACTCCCCAAGACTGTCAGTGCATTTTGCCAAACTTACAAGGGCCTGCTTTTTTATTTTCCAGTGAGAGGAGACAACATTTGAACTCAGGACACACAGATTACTGCAACATTTCTCATCCATTGTTTTAACATTCTCCAATCCATCACTCTGGAATGGTATGCTTTTTTTTTATCAATCCCAATAAAATACAACATATTACACTCTATGTATGTGTGTATATATATATATATATATATATATATATATATATATATATATATATATATATATATATATATATACACATACATACACACACACACATATAATGATGTTTGATTGAGGCTCAACTGTTTGCAGCAATACAATAAGAATGGGAAAATAAATCACCAGTTTTCTCTTTCTACTATATTTTATTATTATTATTATTATTATTATTATTGTTGTTATTGTTGTTGTTTTTGTTGTTGTTGTATGTGTGTGTGTCTTTTTAATCATTATTATTTTCATTAAGCTTGTCACTTGTTAAGAGTTAGCACTCTAATTAAAGGGCTTTATCGGCACTAAACAATTAGACATTTGAGTTTCATGAGAAATGGATTAAAAAGCAAGCCAAGAAACGAATAAAATGGTAGAAAAATCATGCATCATGTTCTTGTCAAAGTCTCTTGCTGTCAGAGAGAAAGAGAGAGAAAGAGAGAGAGAGGAAGAGAGAGAGACAGAGATTCTGATATTTATTTGGTTTTATTTGACTCTCTTATATTTACCCCCCACACTCACCCACTTACCTGCCAACATGCCAGTCTTACAGGCCTGCTATTTACTCTGTTGGTGTTTTAAAGCATAAATTATAATAAATTAATGTAACTGAGAGAGATGTTTTGAAAACAGGCAGAAGTGCTTGTGTTTTAAGTTTCTTTGTGTGTGTTATATGGTGTGTGCAACAGTCTGTCAATGGCGGAATGATGTGTGGTATGTGGAGTGTTGTGGTGTGTTGAGTGTTGTGTGGTGTGTGGGGTGTTTGTGTGGTGCAGGAAGTGTTTTATGTTATGGTATGTGGTTAGTGCAGTGTTGTGTGGTCTGTAATGTTGTGTGGAGTTTGTGTTATGTGTAATGTATGTATGTATGTATGTATGTGCGTATGTATGTATGTATGTATGTGTGTGTGCATGTATGATTGTGCACGTGTATTTGTGTGTGTTTTACTTTGAGATTTATTTGAGATTTGCATTGTAGAATTCAGGCTGGTCACTGACGAAGAGACAAGTCATTTTATGTTTAAGCCAAGACCATTCCAATGATTTGTGGATGTGTGAGTGAGTTAGTGTGTTCCTATCTTTTATTTTTTATTCTTTCTACTTGTTTCATTCATTAGAATGTGGCCATGCTGGGGCAACACCTTTGAAGAATTTCAGTTGAACGAATCAACCTCAGTATGTATTTTTTTTAAAGCCTGGTACTTATTCTATCGATATCTTAAGTTGAACTGCTAAGCTATGGGGACTTAAACACACCAACACACGTTGTCAAACAGTAGTGGGAGACAAACACAGGCACAAAGACACACATGACAGGCTTCTTTTGGTTTCCATCTACCAAACGCTCTCACAAGGCTTTGGGCAGTCCAAAGGCTATAGCAGAAGATGCCTGTCCAAGATGCCATGCAGTGGGACTGAACCCAGAACCATGTGGTTGGAAATCAATTTTCTTACCACACAGCCACAGCTGTCAGTAAATATTGCATTAAACCCGTCACGAGCCCACGGATTCATAAAGCCAAAAAACCCAGTTTCTACAGCATATAAGCAACTGAAATTACAAAAGCCTCCTCCCTGAATGGGACGCTAGTCCATCACAAGGTTAGCTTCCCGGCTACTGATGGAACTTAATTAATTACACCTTAGTGGACAGGAGCAGCCTGAAATGAGGTATTTTGCTTCAAAACAATCAAAAAAACAATGCACCACCCAGTCCAAGAATTGAAACCACAATCTTGAGATTCTGAGTGCAACACCCTAACCACTGGGCTATATATCTTCACTGCATATATATATATATATATATATATATACACACACACTCATGTAATTAATGTGTGTGTGTGTGTATGTCTCCTTAGTTTATAGAAATTCATGTTTGATTACTTTTTATATATGCGTGTATGCCGTCCATATGCACATACGTTTGTGTGCATATGCAACTGTATGCACATGCAATATGCTCATTCCAGGAAACCTTTAATGCAGAGCCTTGGGAATGTTTTTACAAACCTTCACTGTACCATTAATCGATTACATTTGGAGAATACTGGTTAGTGTGGTTAGTTTATTTTGTTCTATCTTGGAAACAGCTCAGCATTTCGAGGCTTTTATGCAAATCTGCTGTTACACAGCCCAGTGCACCTATGATAATAGACACAAATGAAAATCTATAGCCTGGATATAAGAG